>NW_012292334.1:0-7817 GCF_000151885.1 Dipodomys ordii | reverse complement strand
GGAAAGCAGAAGACGAGAAGGAGAAGGAGAAGGAGAAACAGAATGAAATGCAGAAAGAGAAGCAGAAGAAGGAGCAGGAGAAGGAAAAGCAGCAGGAGAAGCAGAAAGAGCAGCAGAAGGAGAAGCAGTAGATGCAGAAACACAAGAAGCAGAAGCAGAAGAAACAGAAGGACAAGAAGCAGAAGCAGAAGGAGAAGCAGAAACAGAAGGAGAAGCAGAAAGAGAAGGAGGGAAAGCAGAAGAAGCAGAAGCAGACGGAGAAGCAGAAGAAGGAGAAGGAGAAGCCAGAGCAGAAGAAGAAGCAGAAGGAAAAGCACAAGCAGAAGGAGATGCAGAAGGAGAAGCAGGAAATGCAGAAGACACAGAAGCACAAGGAGAAGAAGAAGGAGAAGAATCAGAATCAGAAGAAGCAGAAGCAGAAATAGAAAGAGAAGCCGACGAAGAGAAGCAGAACGAGAAGCAGGAGAAGCAGAAGAAGCACAAGCGGGAGAAGCAGAAGAAGAAGAAACAGAAGAAAGAGAAGGAGCAGAAGCAGGAGAAGCAGAAAGAGAAGCAGGAAAAGCAGAAGAAGCAGAAGCAGGAGAAGCAGAAGGAGAAAAAACAGGAGAAGGACAAGAAGCAGAAAGAGAAGCAGTAGAAGCAGAAGAGGCAGGAAAAGCAGAAGCAGAAGAAAGAGAAGAAGAAGAAGACGAAGAAGAAGAAGAAGCAGCAGCAGCATAAGGAGAAGCATAAGGAGAAGCATAAGGAGAAGTATAAGGAGAAGCAGTAGAAGCAGAAGAAGCAGAAGCAGGAGAAGCTGAAGCAGAAGAAAAAGAATAAGCAAAAGAAGCAGAAGCAGAAGCAGTGAGAGAAGCAGAAGAAGGAGAAGGAGCAGCAGAAGGAGAAGCAGAAGCAGAAAGAGAAGCAGAAACAGAAGGAGAACAAGAAGGAGAAGCAGGAGAATCAGAAGAAGCAGAAAGAGAAGGAGAAGAAGGAGAAGAATCCGAAGAAACAGAAGAAGAAGAAGCAGAAGAAACAGAAGCTAAAGAAACAGAAGAAGGAGAAGAGCAGAAGCAGAAGCAGAAGGAGAAGCAGAAGCAGAAGGAGAAGCAGAAAGAGAAGCAGGAGAACCAGAAGAAGCAGGAGAAGCAGAAGCAGAAGAAACAGGAGAAGCCGAAGAAGCAGAAGCAGAATCTGAAGCAGAAGGAGAAACAGAAGAAGCACAATCTGAAGCAGAAGCAGAAGAAACAGAAATAGTAGAATAAGCAGAAACAGAAGCACCAGGACAAGCAGAAGAAGAAGAAGGAGAAGGCGAAAGAGAAGGATTAGGAGTAGGAGAAGCAAAAGGATAAGCTGAAGCAGAAAGAGACGCAGAAGGAGAAGCAGCACGAGAAGTAGGAGAAGCAGGAGAAGCAGAAGCAAGAGAAGCAGAAGAAACAGAAGACGCAGAAGCAGAATGAGAAGCAGAAGGAGAAATTTAAGCAGAAGGAGAAGGAGAAGCAGAAGGAGAAGCTGAAGAAGGAGAAGGAGAAGCAGAAACAGAAGCAGAAAGAGAAGCACAACGAGAAGCAGGAGAAGCAGAAGCAGGAGAAGCAGAAGCAGAAGAAACATAAGAAGGAGAAGAAGCAGAAGGAGAAGCAGAAACAGAAGGAAAAGCAGAAATAGAAGCAGGAGCAGCAGAAGAAGCAGCAGCAGGAGAAGCAGAAGCAGAAGAAGCCGAAGAAGCAGAAGCAGAACCTGAAGCATAAGGAGATACAGGAGAAGCAGAAGAAGCAGAATCTGGAGAAGCAGAAGGAGAAGCAGAAGCAGAAAGAGAAGCAAAAGCAAAAGGAGAAGCATAAGGAGAAGCAGACGAAACTGAAGAAGCAGAGGCAGTAGCAGAAGATGTAGAAGCAGAAGGAGAACCGAAGGAAAAGCAGAAGAACGAGAAGGAGAAGGAGAAGGAGAAACAGAATGAGAAGCAGAAAGAGAAGCAGAAGAAGGAGCAGGAGAAGGAAAAGCAGCAGGAGAAGCAGAAAGAGAAGCAGAAGGAGAAGAAGGAGATGCAGAAACAGGAGAAGCAGAAGCAGAAGAAACAGGAGAAGGACAAGAAGCAGAAGCAGAAGGAGAAGCAGAAACAGAAGGAGAAGCAGAAAGAGAAGGAGGGAAAGCAGAAGAAGCAGAAGCAGGAGAAGCAGAAGCATAAGAATGCGAAGACGCAGAAGCAGAACCTGAAACAGAAGGAGAAGCAGGAGAAGCAGAAGAAGCAGAATCTGGAGAAGCAGAATGAGAAGCAGAAGGAGAAGCAGAAGCAGAAAGAGAATCAAAAGCAGAACTAGAAGCAGAAGAAACAGAAGAAGTAGAAGCAGTAGCAGGTGTAGCAGAAGCAGAAGGAAAAGCAGAAAAACAGGAAGGAGAAGGAGAAACAGAAGGAGAAGTAGAAGGAGAAGCAGAAAGAGAAGCAGGTAAATCAGAAGAAGAAGAAGCTGAAGGAGAATCAGAAGGAGAAGCAGAAGAAGGTGAAGGAGAAACAGAAGCAGAAGCAGAAGCAGAAGGAGAAGTAGGAGAAGCAGAAGAAGCAGAAGCAGAAGCAGGAGAAGTAGAAGAAGCAGAATCTGGAGAAGCAGAAGGAGAAGCAGAAGCAGTAAGAGAAGCAAAAGCAGAAAGAGAAGCAGAAGAAACAGAAGAAGCAGAGGCAGTAGCAGAAGAAGCAGAAGATTCAGAAGCAGAAAGAGAAGCAGAAGGAAAAGCAGAAGAACTAGAAGGAGAAGGAGAAGGAGAAACAGGAGTAGAAGCAGAAAGAGAAGCAGAAGAAGGAGCAGTAGAAGGAAAAGCAACAGGAGAAACAGAAAGAGCAACAGAAGGAGAAGCAGGAAATGCAGAAACAGGAGAAGAACAAGCAGAAGAAACAGGAGAAGGACAAGAAGCAGAAGCAGAAGGAGAAGCAGAAAGAGAAGGAGGGGAAGCAGAAGAAGCAGAAGCAGGAGAAGCAGAAGCATAAGAATCCGAAGAAGCAGAAGCAGAACCTGAAGCAGAAGGAGAAGCATGAGAAGCAGAAGAATCAGAATCTGGAGAAGCAGAATGAGAAGCAGAATGAGAATCAGAAGGAGAAGCAGAAGCAGAAAGAGAATCAAAAGCAGAAGGAGAAGCAGAAGAAACAGAAGAAGTAGAAGCAGTAGCAGTTGTAGCAGAAGCAGAACGAGAAGCAGAAGGAAAAGCAGAAGAACAAGAAGGAGAAGGAGAAACAGAAGGAGAAGCAGAAAGAGAAGCAGGTAAAGCCGAAGAAGAAGAAGCAGAAGAAGAATAAGAAGGAGAAGCAGAAGAAGGAGAAGGAGAAGCAGAAGCAGAAAAATATGCAGAAGGAAAAGCAGAAGAAGCAGAAGCAGAAGGAGAAGCAGGAAAAGCAGAAGAAGCAGAAGCAAAAGGAGAAGCAAAAGAAGGAGAAGGAGAAGCAGAGGCAGAAGAAGAAGCATAAGGCCAAGGACAAGCAGAAGGAGATGCCGAAGGAGAAGCAGAAGAAGCAGAAGATGAAGGAGAAGCAGAAGTAGGAGAAGGAGAAGAAGGAGAAGCAGAAGCAGAAGGAGAAGCAGAAGCAGAATGAGAATCAGAAAGAGAAGCAGGAGGAGGACAAGAAGCAGAAGTAGGAGAAGCCGAAAGAGAAGAAGCAGAAGAAGAAGCAGAAGGAGAAGCAGAAGCAGAAGGAGAAGCAGCAGAAGAAGTAGAACCAGAAATTCAGGCAGCAGAAACAGAAGAAGCAGAAGCAGAAGTAGAAGTCAAAAGAGAAGCAGAAGGGGAAGTAGAAAAAACAGCAGAAGAAGCAGAAAAACAAGCAGGAGAAGCAGAAGCAGGAAGAGAAGTAGAAGCACAAGAAGCAGAAGCAGGAGAAGCCGAAAAAGAAGAAGCAGAAGAAGCAGAATCAGAATCAGAAGTAGAAGCAGAAGCAGAAGCAGAAGCAGCAGAAGAAGTAGAATTAGAAATTCAGGCAGGAGAAACAGAAGAAGCAGAAGCAGAAGCAGAAGGCGAAGCAAAAAGAGAAGGAGAAGGAGAAGAAGCAGCAGAAGATGAAGCAGCAGATGAAGCAGAAAAACAAGCAGGAGAAGCAGAAGCACAAAGAGAAGTAGAAGCAGAAGGAGCAGAAGCAGAAGAAGAAGCAGTAGAAGCATAAGAAGCAGAAGCAGGAGAAGCAGAAATAGAAGAAATAAAGAAGCATAAGATGCAGAAGCAGATGGAGAAACAGAAGAAGGAGAAAGAGCACCAGAAGGTGAACCAGAAGGAGATGCAGAAGCAGAAAGAGAAGCAGAAACAGAAGGAGAAGAAGAAGGAGAAGTTGGAGAATCAGAAGAAGCAGAAGCAGAAAGAGAAGGAGAAGAAGGAGAAGGAGAAGCAAAAGGAGAAGGACAAGCAGGAGAAGCAGAAGAAGCAGAAGCAGGAGAAGCAGAAGAAGAAGAAACAGAAGAAAGAGAAGGAGCAGAAAGAGAAGCAGTAGGTGAAACAGAAAGAGAAGCAGAAGAAGCAGAAGAAGCAGTAGCAGGAGAAGCAGAAGCAGAAGAAACAGAAGAAGCCCAAGAAGCAGAAGGAGAACCTGAAGCAGAAGGACAAGCAGAAGCAGCAGAAGCTGGAAAAGCAGAAGCAGAAGAAACAGAACAAGGAGAAGAAGCAGAAGCAGAAGAAGAAGAAGGAGAAAGAGAAGGAGTAGGAGTAGGAGGAGCAGAAGGAGAATCAGAAGCAAAAAGAGAAGCAGGAGGAGAAGCAGAAGGAGAAACAGAAGAAGCAGAAGTAGGAGAAGCAGAAGCAGAAGCAGAATGAGAAGCACAAGAAGGAGAAATTGAAGGAGAAGGAGAATGAGACGGAGAAGCAGAAGGAGAAGTAGGAGAAGCAGAAGAAGAAGCAGGGGAAGCAGAAGCAGAAGAAACAGAAGAAGGAGAAGAGCAGAAGCAGAAGCAGACGGAGAAGCAGAAGCAAAAGGAGAAGCAGAAGAAGCAGAAGCTGAAGGAGAAGAAGAAGAAACAGAAAAAGCAGAAGAAGCAGAAGAAGAAGCAGCAGGAGAAGCAGAAGAAGAAGAAGAAGGAGAAGGAGAAAGAGAAGGATTAGGAGTAGGAGGAACAGAAGGATAAGCAGAAGCAGAAAGAGAAGGAGAATGAGAAGGAGAAGCAGGAGAAGTAGAAGAAGCAGAAACAGGAGAAGCAGAAGCAGAATGAAAAGCAGAAGAAGGAGAAATTGAAACAGAAGAAGATGCAGAAGGAGAAGCAGAAGCAGGAGTAGAAGCAGAAGAAGAAGAAGCAGAAGGAGAAGCATAAAGAGAAACAGAAGGAGAAGCAGGAGAAGCAGAAGCAGGAGAAGCAGAATCAGAAGAAATAGAAGAAGGAGAAGAAGCAGAAGCAGAAAGAGAAGCAGAAACAGAAGGAGAAGCAGTAAAAGAAGCAGAAGAAGCCGAAGAAGCAAAAGCAGAACCTAAAGCAGAAGGAGAAGCAGGAGAAGCAGAAGAAGCAGAATCTGGAGAAGAAGAAGGAGAACCAGAAGGAGAAGCAGAAGCAGAAAGAGAAGCAAAAGCAGAAGGAGAAGCAGAAGGAGAAGCAGAAGAAACAGAAGAAGCAGAATCAGTAGCAGAAGAAGCTGAAGATGCAGAACCAGAAAGAGAAGCAGAAGGAATAGCAGAAGAACGAGAAGGAGAAATAGAAGGAGAAGCAGAAGGAGAAGCAGGAAAAGCAGAAGGAACAGAAGCAGACGGAGAAGCAGAAGAAGGGGAAGGAGAAGCCGGAGCAGAAGAAGAAGCAGAAGGAGATGCAGAAGGAGAAGCAGGAAATGCAGAAGACGCAGAAGCAGAAGGAGAAGAAGAAGGAGAAGAATCAGAATCAGAAGAAGCAGAAGCAGAAATAGAAAGAGAAGCCGACGAAGAGAAGCTGAACGAGAAGCAGGAGAAGCAGAAGAAGCACAAGCGGGAGAAGCAGAAGAAGAAGAAACAGAAGAAGGAGAAGGAGCAGAAGCAGAAGGAGAAGCAGAAAGAGAAGAGGGAAAAGCAGAAGAAGCAGAAGCAGGAGAAGCAGAAGGAGAAGAAACAGGAGAAGGACAAGAAGCAGAAAGAGAAGCAGTAGAAGTAGAAGAGGCAGTAAAAGCAGAAGCAGAAGAAAGAGAAGAAGAAGAAGACGAAGAAGAAGAAGAAGAAGAAGAAGAAGAAGAAGAAGAAGAAGAAGAAGAAGAAGAAGAAGAAGAAGAAGAAGAAGAAGAAGAAGAAGCAGCAGCATAAGGAGAAGCATAAGGAGAAGCATAAGGAGAAGTATAAGGAGAAGCAGTAGAAGGAGAAGAAACAGAAGCAGGAGAAGCTGAAGCAGAAGAAAAAGAATAAGCAAAAGAAGCAGAAGCAGAAGCAGTGAGAGAAGCAGAAGAAGGAGAAGGAGAAGGAGCAGCAGAAGGAGAAGCAGAAGCAGAAAGAGAAGCAGAAACAGAAGGAGAACAAGAAGGAGAAGCAGGAGAATCAGAAGAAGCAGAAAGAGAAGGAGAAGAAGGAGAAGCAGAAGTAGAATCAGAAGAAACAGAAGAAGAAGAAGCAGAAGAAACAGAAGCAAAAGAAACAGAAGAAGGAGAAGAGCAGAAGCAGAAGCAGAAGGAGAAGCAGAAGGAGAAGCAGAAAGAGAAGCAGGAGAAGCAGAAGAAGCAGGAGAAGCAGAAGCACAAGAAACAGGAGAAGCCGAAGAAGCAGAAGCAGAATCTGAAGTAGAAGGAGAAACAGAAGAAGCACAATCTGAAGCAGAAGCAGAAGAAACAGAAAGAGTAGAATAAGCAGAAGCAGAAGCACCAGGAGAAGCAGAAGAACAAGAAGGAGAAGGCGAAAGAGAAGGATTAGGAGTAGGAGAAGCAAAAGGATAAGCAGAAGCAGAAAGAGACGCAGAAGGAGAAGCAGCACGAGAAGTAGAAGCAGGAGAAGCAGAAGCAAGAGAAGCAGAAGAAACAGAAGACGCAGAAGCAGAAGGAGAAGCAGAAGGAGAAATTGAAGCAGAAGGAGAAGGAGAAGCAGAAGGAGAAGCAGAAGAAGGAGAAGGAGAAGGAGAAGCAGAAAGAGAAGCAGAAAGAGATGCAGAAAGAGAAGCACAACGAGAAGCAGGAGAAGCAGAAGCAGGAGAAGCAGAAGCAGAAGAAACATAAGAAGGAGAAGAAGCAGAAGCAGAAGGAGAAGCAGAAACAGAAGGAAAAGCAGAAATAGAAGCAGGAGCAGCAGAAGCAGCAGCAGCATGAGAAGCAGAAGCAGAAGAAGCCGTAGAAACAGAAGCAGAACCTGAAGCATAAGGAGATACAGGAGAAGCAGAAGAAACAGAATCAGGAGAAGCAGAAGGAGAAGCAGAAGCAGAAAGAGAAGCAAAAGCAGAAGGAGAAGCATAAGGAGAAGCAGAAGAAACAGAAGAAGCAGAGGCAGTAGCAGAAGATGTAGAAGCAGAAGGAGAAGCAGAAGAAGGATCAGGAGAAGGAAAAGCAGCAGGAGAAGCAGAAAGAGAAGCAGAAGGAGAAGCAGGAGATGCAGAAACAGGAGAAGCAGAAGCAGAAGAAACAGGAGAAGGACAAGAAGCAGAAGCAGAAGGAGATGCAGAAACAGAAGGAGAAGCAGAAGGAGAAGAAGGGAAAGCAGAAGAAGCAGAAGCAGGAGAAGCAGAAGCATAAGTATGCGAAGAAGCAGAAGGAGAACCTGAAGCAGAAGGAGAAGCAGGAGAAGCAGAAGAAGCAGAATCTGGAGAAGAAGAAGGAGAAGCAGAAGGAGAAGCAGAAGCAGAAAGAGAATCAAAAGCAGAAGGAGAAGCAGAAGAAACAGAAGAAGTAGAAGCAGTAGCAGGTGTAGCAGAAGCAGAAGGAAAAGCAGAAAAACAGGAAGG
>NW_012292333.1:0-3581 GCF_000151885.1 Dipodomys ordii | reverse complement strand
GAGAAGCAGAAGAAGCAGAAGAAGCAGCAGCAGGTGAAGCAGAAGCAGAAGAAGCCGAAGAAGCAGAAGCAGAACCTGAAGCAGAAGGAGAAGCAGGAGAAGCAGAAGAAGCAGAATCTGGAGAAGCAGAAGGAGTAGCAGAAGCAGAAAGAGAAGCAAAAGCAGAAGGAGAAGCAGAAGGGGAAGCAGAAGAAACAGAAGAAGCAGAGGCAGTAGCAGAAGAAGCAGAAGATGCAGAAGCAGAAGGAAAAGCAGAAGAACGAGAAGGAGAAGGAGTAGGAGAAACAGAAGGAGAAGCAGAAAGAGAAGCAGAAGAAGGAGCAGGAGAAGGAAAAGCAGCAGGAGAAGCAGAAAGAGCAGCAGAAGGAGAAGCAGGAGATGCAGAAACTTGAGAAGCAGAAGCAGAAGAAACACAAGAAGGACAAGAAGCAGAAGCAGAAGGAGAAGCAGAAACCGAAGGAGAAGCAGGAAGAGAAGGAGGGAAAGCAGAAGAAGCAGAAGCAGGAGAAGCAGAAGCATAAGAATGTGAAGAAGCAGAAGGAGAACCTGAATCAGAAGGACAAGCAGGAGAAGCAGAAGAAGCAGAATCTGAAGAAGCAGAATAAGAAGCAGAAGGAGAAGTAGAAGCAGAAAGAGAATCAAAAGCAGAAAGAGAAGCAGAAGAAACAGAAGAAGTAGAAGCAGAAGCAGTTGTAGCAGAAGCAGAAGGAAAAGCAGAAGAACAGGAAGGAGAAGGAGAAACAGAAGGAGAAACAGAAGGAGAAGCAGAAAGAGACGCAGGTAAAGCAGAAGAAGAAGAAGCAAAAGGAGAATCAGAAGGAGAAGAAGAAGAAGGAGAAGGAGAAGCAGAAGAAGATGCAGAATGACAAGCAGGAGAAGCAGAAGAAGCAGAAGCAGGAGGAGAAGCAGGAAAAGCAGAAGAAGCAGAAGCAAAAGGAGAAGCAAAAGAAGGAGAAGGAGAAGCAGAAGCAGAAGCATAAGGACAAGCACAAGCAGAAGGAGATGCAGAAGGAGAAGCAGGAGAAGCAGAAGAATCAGAAGCTGAAGGAGAAGCAGAAGTAGGAGAAGGAGAAGGAGGAGAAGCAGAAGGAGAAGTAGAAGCAGAATGAGAAGCAGAAAGAGAAGCAGGAGAAGGACAAGAAGCAGAAGCAGGAGAAGCCGAAAGAGAAGAAGCAGAAGAAGCAGAAACATTAGCAGAAGGAGAAGCAGAAGCAGAAAGAGAAGCAGCAGAAGAAGTAGAACCAGAAATTCAGGGAGGAGAAACAGAAGAAGCAGAAGCAGAAGCAGAAGGAGAAGCAAAAAGAGAAGCACAAGGAGTAGTAAAAGAAGCAGCAGAAGGAGAAGCAGCAGAAGAAGCAGAATAACAGGCAGGAGAAGCAGAAGCAGAAAGAGAATTAGAAGCTGAAGAAGCAGAACCAGAAGAAGAAGCAGTAGAAGCATAAGAAGCAGAAGCAGGAGAAGCAGAAGCAGAAGAAAAAGAAGAAGCATAAGAAGCAGAAATAGAAGCAGAGGGAGAAACAGAAGAAGGAGAAGGAGCAGCAGAAGGTGAAGCAGAAGGAGATGCAGAAGCAGAAAGAGAAGCAGAAACAGAAGGAGAAGTTGGAGAATCAGAAGAAGCAGAAGGAGAAAGAGAAGCAAAAGAGGGAAAAGGAGAAGCAGAAGCAGAAGGACAATCAGGAGAAGCAGAAGCGGGAGAAGCAGAAGAAGAAGAAGAAACAGAAGAAGGAGAAGGAGCAGAAGGAGAAGCAGAAGCATAAGGAGAAGCAGAAATAGAAACAGAAGCAGAAGAAGCAGTTGCAGGAGAAGCAGAAGCAGAAGAAACAGAAGAAGCCCAAGAAGCAGAAGGAGAACCTGAAGCAGAAGGACAAGCAGAAGCAGCAGAAGCTGGAAAAGCAGAAGCAGAAGATACAGAAGAAGCAGAAGCAGAACGAGAAGCAGAAGAATAAGAAGGAGAAAGAGAAGGATTAGGAGTAGGAGGAGCAGAAGCAGAATTAGAAGCAGAAAGAGAAGCAGAAGGAGAAACAGAAGAAGCAGAAGCAGAAGCAGAATGAGAAGCACAAGAAGGAGAAATTGAAGGAGAAGGAGAATGAGACGGAGAAGCAGAAGGAGAAGTAGGAGAAGCAGAAGAAGGAGAAGCAGGAGAAGCAGAAGCAGAAGAAACAGAAGAAGGAGAAGAGCAGAATCAGAAGGAGAAACAGAAGCAGAAGCAGTAGCAGAAGAAGCTCAAGCTGAAGCAGAAGAAACTGAAAAAGCAGAAAAAGAAGAAGAAGCAGAAGAAGAAGAAGCAGGAAACGCAGAAGAAGAAGAAGGAGAAGGAGAAAGAGAAGGAGTAGGAGTAGGAGAAACAGACGGATAAGCAAAGCAGAAAGAGAAGGAGAAGGAGAAGCAGGAGAAGCAGAAGAAGCAGAAGCAGGAGAAGCAGAAGCAGAATGAAAAGCAGAGGAAGGAGTAATTAAAACAGAAGAAGATGCAGAAGGAGAAGCAGAAGCGGAAGCAGAAGCAGAAGGAGAAGCAGAAGAAGGAGAAGGAGAAGGAGAAGCAGAAGGATAAGAATAAAGAGAAACAGAAGGAGAAGAAGGAGAAGCAGGAGAAGCATAAGCAGAAGAAATAGAAGAAGGAGAAGAAGCAGAAGCAGAAAGAGAAGCAGAAACAGAAGGAGAAGCAGAAATAGGAGCAGAAGAAGCCGAAGAAGCAGAAGCAGAACCTGAAGCGGAAGGAGAAGCAAAAGAAGCAGAATCTGGAGAAGAAGAAGGAGAACCAGAAGGAGAAGCAGAAGCAGAAAGAGAAGCAAAAGCAGAAGGAAAAGCAGAAGAAACAGAAGAAGCAGAAGCAGTAGCAGAAGAAGCTGAAGATGCAGAAGCAGAAAGAGAAGCAGAAGGAATAGCAGAAGAACGAGAAGGAGAAGGAGAAACAGAAGGAGAAGAAGAAGGAGAAGGAGAAGGAGAATCAGGAAAGGCAGAAGAAGCAGAATCAGACGGAGAAGCAGAAGAAGGAGAAGGAGAAGCAGAAGCAGAAGAAGAAGCAGACGAAAATCACAAGCAGAAGGAGATGCAGAAGGAGAAGCAGGAGAAGCAGAAGAAGCAGAAGCAGAAGGAGAGAAGAAGTAGAAGAAGCAGAATCAGAAGAAGCAGAAGCAGAAGTAGAAAGAGAAGCCGACGAAGAGAAGCAGAACGAGAAGCAGGAGAAGCAGAAGAAGCAGAAGCGGGAGAAGCAGAAGAAGAAGAAACAGAAGAAGGAGAAGGAGCAGAAGCAGAAGGAGAAGGAAAAGCAGAAGGAGAAGCAGAAAGAGAAGCAGGAAAAGCAGAAGAAGCAGAAGCAGGAGAAGCAGAAACAGAAGGAGAAGCAGAAAGAGCAGGGGAAGCAGAAGAAGCAGAAGCAGGAGAAGCAGAAGCATAAGAATCCGAAGAAGCAGAAGCAAAACCTGAAGCAAAAGCGGAAGCAGGAGAAGCAGAAGAAGCAGAATCTGGAGAAGCTGAATGAGAAGCTGAAGGAGAAGCAGAAGCTGAAAGAGAATCAAAAGCAGAAGGAGACGCAGAAGAAACAGAAGAAGCAGTAGCAGTTGCAGCAGAAGCAGAAGGAGA
>NW_012292332.1:0-883 GCF_000151885.1 Dipodomys ordii | reverse complement strand
GAAGACAAGGAGAAGGAGAAACAGAAGGAGAAGCAGAAGGAGAATCAGAAGTAGAAGCAGAAGAAGCAGAAGGAGAAGCAGAAGAAGCAGAAGGAGAAGCAGAAGGAGAAACAGAAGCAGAAGAAGCAGCAGAAGGAGAAGCAGAAGCAGAAGAAGATGCAGAAGCAGAAGCAGGAGAAGCAGAAGAAGCAGAAGCAGAAGGAGAAGGAGAAGTAGGAGAAGGAAGAGCCGCAGAAGAAATAGGAGAAGCAGAAGGAGAAGCAGAAGCAGAATGAGAAGCAGAAAGAGAAGCAGTAGAAGCAGAAGAAGCAGGAAAAGAAGAAGCAGAAGAAAGAGAAGAAGAAGAAGAAGAAGAAGAAGAAGAAGAAGAAGAAGAAGAAGAAGAAGAAGAAGAAGAAGAAGAAGAAGAAGGAGAAGAACAAGAACAAGAACAAGAACAAGAAGAAGAAGAAGAAGAAGGAGGAGGAGGAGGAGGGGAAGCATCAGGAGAAGCTGAAGAAGAATGAAAAGCAGAAGATGGAGAAATTGAAACAGAAGAAGATGCAGAAGGAGAAGCAGAAGCAGAAGGAGAAGCAGAAGAAGGAGAAGGAGAAGCAGAAGGATAAGACCAAAGAGAAACAGAAGGAGAAGCAGGCGAAGCCGTAAGAAGCATAAGCAGAAGAAATAGAAGAAGGAGAAGAAACAGAAGCAGAAAGAGAAGCAGAAAGAGAAGGAGAAGCAGAAATAGAAGCAGAAGAAGCAGAATCTGGAGAAGATGAAGGAGAACCAGAAGGAGAAGCAGAAGCAGAAAGAGAAGCAAAAGCAGAAGGAGAAGCAGAAGGAGAAGCAGAAGAAACAGAAGAAGCAGAAGCAGTAGCAGAAGAAGCTGAAGATGCAGAAACAG
>NW_012292331.1:0-7818 GCF_000151885.1 Dipodomys ordii | reverse complement strand
AGGAGCAAAAGGAGAAGGAGAAGCAGGAGAAGCAGAAGCAGAAGAGGAAGAAGCAGAAGGAGAAGCAGAAGTATAAGCAGAAAGAGAAGCAGGAGAAGCAGAAGAAGCAGAAGCAGGAGAAGCAGAAGCAGAAGAATAAGAACAAGCATAAGAAGCAGAAGCAGAGGGAGAAGGAGAAGATGTAGAAGCAGAAGGAGAAGCAGAAGGAAAAGCAGAAGAACGAGAAGGAGAAGGAAAAACAGAAGGAGAAGCAGAAGGAGAGGCAGAGGGAGAAGCCGAAGGAGAAGCAGGAAAAGCAGAAGAAGCAGAAGCAAAAGGTGAACCAAAAGAAGCAGGAGAAGCACAAGAAGAAGCATAAGTACAAGCACAAGCAGAAGGAGATGCAGAAGGAGAAGCAGGAGAAGCAGAAGAAGCAGAAGCTGAAGGAGAAGCAGAAGTAGGAGAAGGAGAAGGAGGAGAAGCAGAAGCAGAAGGAGAAGCAGAAGCAGAATGAGTGGCAGAAAGAGAAGCAGGAGAAGCACAAGAAGCAGAAGCAGGAGAACCCGAAAGGGAAGGAGAAGAAGCAGAAACAGAAGCAGGAGAAGCAGGAGAAGCTAAGAAGGAGAAGCAACTGAAGCAGAAGCAAAAGAAACAGAAGAAGCATTAGTAGCAGAAGCAAAACCAGAAGTAGAAGCAGAAGAACGGGAAGGAGGAAGAGAAATATAAGGGGAAGCAGAAGGAGAAGCAGAAGAAGAAGGAGAAGCAGAAGTAGGAGAAGGAGAAGGAAGAGCAGCAGAAGCAATAGGAGAAGCAGGAGAAGCAGAAGCAGAATGAGAAGCAGAAAGAGAAGCAGTAGAAGCAGAAGAAGCAGGAAAAGCAGAAGCAGAAGAAAGAGAAGAAGAAGAAGAAGAAGAAGAAGAAGAAGAAGAAGAAGAAGAAGAAGAAGTATAAGGAGAAGCAAAAGGAGAAGCATAATGAGAAGCAGTAGAAGCAGAAGAAGCAGAAGCAGGAGAAGCAGAAGCAGAAGAAAAAGAATAAGCATAAGAAGCAGAATCAGAGGGAGAAGCAGAAGGAGAAGGAGAAGCAGAAGCAGAAAGAGAAGCAGAAACAGAAGGAGAACAAGAAGGAGAAGCAGGAGAATCAGAAGAAGCAGAAGTAGAAGCAGAAAGAGAAGGAGAAGAAGGAAAAGCAGAAGTAGCATCAGAAGAAACAGAAGAAGAAGAAGCAGAAGAAACAGAAGCACAAGAAACAGAAGAAGGAGAAGAGCAGAAGAAGAAGCAGAAGGAGAAGCAGAAGAAGAAGTTGAAGCAGAAAGAGAAGCAGGAGAAGCAGAAGAAGCAGGAGAAGCAGAAGAAGAAGAAACAGAAGAAGCCGAAGAAGCAGAAGCAGAATCTGAAGCAGAAGGAGAAACAGAAGAAACACAATCTGAAGCAGAAGCAGAAAAAAGAGAAATAGTAGAATAAACAAAAGCAGCAGGAGAAGCAGAAGAAGAAGAAGGAGAAGGCAAAATAGAAGGATTAGGAGTAGGAGAAGCAGAAGGATAAGCAGAAGCAGAAAGAGAAGCAGAACGAGAAGCAGAAGCAGAAGAAACAGAAGAAGGAGAAGAAGCAGAAGCAGAAGGAAAAGCAGAAACAGAAGGAAAAGCAGAAGGAGAAGCAGGAGAAGCAGAAGAAGCAGTAGCAGGAGAAGCAGAAGAAGCCGAAGAAGCAGAAGCAGAATCTGAAGCAGAAGGAGAAGCAGGAGAAGGAGAAGAAGCAGAATCTGGAGAAGCAGAAGGAGAAGCAGAAGCAGAAAGAGAAGCAAAAGCAGAAGGAGAAGCAGAAGAAACAGAAGAAGCAGAGGCAGTAGCAGAAGAAGCAGAAGATGCAGAAGCAGAAGGAGAAGCAGAAGGAAAAGCAGAAGAACGAGAAGGAGAAGGAGAAACAGAAGGAGAAGCAGAAAGAGAAGCAGAAGAAGGAGCAGGAGAAGGAATAGCAGCAGGAGAAGCAGAAAGAGCAGCAGAAGGAGAAGCAGGAGAAGCAGAAACAGGAGAAGCAGAAGCAGAAGCAGAAGAAACCGGAGAAGGACAAGAAGCAGAAGCAGAAGGAGAAGCAGAAACAGAAGGAGAAGCAGAAAGAGAAGGAGGGGAACCAGAAGAAGCAGAAGCAGGAGAAGCAGAAGCATAAGAATCCGAAGAAGCAGAAGCAGAACCTGAAGCAGAAGGAGAAGCAGAAGAAACAGAAGAAGTAGAAGCAGTAGCAGTTGTAGCAGAAGCAGAACGAGAAGCAGAAGGAAAAGCAGAAGAACAAGATGGAGAAGGAGAAACAGAAGGAGCAGCAGAAGGAGAAGCAGAAAGAGAAGCAGGTAAAGCAGAAGAAGAAGAAGCAGAAGGAGAATCAGAAGGAGAAGCAGAAGAAGAAGAATGGAAGCAGAAGAAGATGCAGAATGAGAAGCAGAAGAAGCAGAAGCAGAAGGAGAAGAAGGAAAAGCAGAAGAAGCAGAAGCAAAAGGAGAAGCAAAAGAAGGAGAAGGAGAAGCAGAAGCAGAAGAAGAAGCATAAGGACAAGCACAACCAGAAGGAGATGCAGAAGGAGAAGCAGGAGAAAGAGAAGAAGCAGAAGCTGAAGGAGAAGCAGAAGTAGGAGGAGAAGGAGGAGAAGCAGAAGCAGAAGGAGAAGCAGAAGCGGAATGAGAAGCAGAAACAGAAGCAGGAGAAGCACAAGAAAAAGAAGCAGGAGAAGCCGAAAGAGAAGAAGCAGAAGAAGCAGAAACAGAAGCAGAAGTAGAAGCAGAAGCAGAAGGAGAAGCAGCAGAAGAAGTAGAACCAGAAATTCAGGAAGGAGAAACAGAAGAAGCAGAAGCAGCAGCAGAAGGAGAAGCAAAAAGAGAAGCAGAAGAAGAAGAACCAGCAAAAGGAGAAGCAGCAGAAGAAGCAGAAAAACAAGCAGGAGAAGGAGAAGCAGAAAGAGAAGTAGAAGCAGAAGAAGAAGAAGAAGAAGCAGAAGAAGCATAAGAAGCAGAAGCAGGAGAAGCAGAACCAGAAGAAAAAGAAGAAGCATAAGAAGCAGAAGCAGAGGGAGAAGCAGAAGAAGGAGAAGGAGCAGCAGAAGGAGAAGCAGAAGGAGAATCAGGAGGAGAAGCAGAAGAAGGAGAAGCAGAAGCAGAAGAAGAAGCAGAAGAAGAAGCAGAAGAAGAAGAAGATGCAGGAGAAGCAGGAGAAGCAGAAGAAGCAGAAGCAGAAGGAGAAGCAGAAGTAGGAGAAGGAGAAGGAGAAGGAAGGGCAGCAGAATCAATAGGAGAAGCAGAAGGAGAAGCAGAAGCAGAATGAGAAGCAGAAAGAGAAGCAGTAGAAGCAGAAGAAGCAGGAAAAGCAGTGATGATGATGATGAGAGATGATGATGATGAAGAGATGATGATGATGATGAGATGAGAGAGAGAGCATAAGGAGAAGCATAAGGAGAAGCATAAGGAGAAGCATAAGGAGAAGCATAAGGAGAAGCATAAGGAGAAGTATAAGGAGAAGCAGTAGAAGCAGAAGTAGCAGAAGCAGGAGAAGCCGAAGCAGAAGAAAAAGAATAAGCAAAAGAAGCAGAAGCAGAAGCAGTGGGAGAAGCAGAAGAAGGAGAAGGAGAAGGAGCAGCAGAAGGAGAAGCAGAATCAGAAAGAGAAGCAGAAACAGAAGGAGAACAAGAAGGAGAAGCAGGAGAATCAGAAGAAGCAGAAAGAGAAGGAGAAGAAGGAGAAGCAGAAGTAGAATCAGAAGAAACAGAAGAAGAAGAAGCAGAAGAAACAGAAGCAAAAGAAACAGAAGAAGGAGAAGTGCAGAAGCAGAAGCAGAAGGAGAAGCAGAAGCAGAAGGAGAAGCAGAAAGAGAAGCAGGAGAACCAGAAGAAGCAGGAGAAGCAGAAGCAGAAGAAACTGGAGAAGCCGAAGAAGCAGAAGCAGAATCTGAAGCAGAAGGAGAAACAGAAGAAGCACAATCTGAAGCAGAAGCAGAAGAAACAGAAATAGTAGAATAAGCAGAAGCAGAAGCACCAGGACAAGCAGAAGAACAAGAAGGAGAAGGCGAAAGAGAAGGATTAGGAATAGGAGAAGCAAAAGGATAAGCTGAAGCAGAAAGAGACGCAGAAGGAAAAGCAGCACGAGAAGTAGGAGAAGCAGGAGAAGCAGAAGCAAGAGAAGCAGAAGAAACAGAAGACGCAGAAACAGATTGAGAAGCAGAAGGAGAAATTGAAGCAGAAGGAGAAGGAGAAGCAGAAGGAGAAGCTGAAGAAGGAGAAGGAGAAGCAGAAAGAGAAGCAGAAAGAGAAGCAGAAAGAGAAGCAGAAAGAGAAGCACAACGAGAAGCAAGAGAAGCAGAAGCAGGAGAAGCAGAAGCAGAAGAAACATAAGAAGGACAAGAAGCAGAAGCAGGACAAGCAGAAGGAAAAGCAGAAATAGAAGCAGGAGCAGCAGAAGAAGCAGCAGAAGGAGAAGCAGAAGCAGAAGAAGACGAAGAAGCAGAAGCAGACCCTGAAGCATAAGGAGATACAGGAGAAGCAGAAGAAGCAGAATCTGGAGAAGAAGAAGGAGAAGCAGAAGCAGAAAGAGAAGCAAAAGCAGAAGGAAAAGCATAAGGAGAAGCAGAAGAAACAGAAGAAGCAGAGGCAGTAGCAGAAGATGTAGAAGCCGAAGAAGAAGCAGAAGGAAAAGCAGAAGAACGAGAAGGAGAAGGAGAAGGAGAAACAGAATGAGAAGCAGAAAGAGAAGCAGAAGAAGGAGCAGGAGAAGGAAAAGCAGCAGGAGAAGCAGAAGGAGAAGCAGGAGATGCAGAAACAGGAGAAGCAGAAGCAGAAGAAACAGGAGAAGGACAAGAAGCAGAAGCAGAAGGAGAAGCAGAAACAGAAGGAGAACCAGAATGAGAAGGAGGGAAAGCAGAAGAAGCAGAAGCAGGAGAAGCAGAAGCATAAGAATGCGAAGACGCAGAAGCAGAACCTGAAGCAGAAGGAGAAGCAGGAGAAGCAGAAGAAGCAGAATCTGGAGAAGCAGAAGGAGAAGCAGAAGGAGAAGCAGAAGCAGAAAGAGAATCAAAAGCAGAAGGAGAAGCAGAAGAAACAGAAGAAGTAGAAGCAGTAGCAGGTGTAGCAGAAGCAGAAGGAAAAGCAGAAAAACAGGAAGGAGAAGGAGAAACAGAAGGAGAAGTAGAAGGAGAAGCAGAAAGAGAAGCAGGTAAAGCAGAAGAAGAAGAAGCAGAAGGGGAATCAGAAGGAGAAGCAGAAGAAGGAGAACAGAAGCAGAAGAAGATGCAGAATGAGAAGCAGGAGAAGCAGAAGAAGCAGAAGCAGAAGGAGAAGCAGGAGAAGCAGAAGAAGCAGAATCTGGAGAAGCAGAAGGAGAAGCAGAAGCAGAAAGAGAAGCAAAAGCAGAAGGAGAAGCAGAAGAAACAGAAGAAGCAGAGGCAGTAGCAGAAGAAGCAGAAGATTCAGAAGCAGAAGGAGAAGCAGAAGGAAAAGCAGAAGAACTAGAAGGAGAAGGAGAAGGAGAAACAGGAGTAGAAGCAGAAAGAGAAGCAGAAGAAGAAGCAGTAGAAGGAAAAGCAGCAGGAGAAACAGAAAGAGCAGCAGAAGGAGAAGCAGGAAATGTAGAAACAGGAGAAGAACAAGCAGAAGAAACAGGAGAAGGACAAGAAGCAGAAGCAGAAGGAGAAGCAGAAAGAGAAGGAGGGGAAGCAGAAGAAGCAGAAGCAGGAGAAGCAGAAGCATAAGAATCCGAAGAAGCAGAAGCAGAACCTGAAGCAGAAGGAGAAGCAGGAGAAGCAGAAGAATCAGAATCTGGAGAAGCAGAATGAGAAGCAGAAGGAGAAGCAGAAGCAGAAAGAGAATCAAAAGCAGAAGGAGAAGCAGAAGAAACAGAAGAAGTAGAAGCAGTAGCAGTTGTAGCAGAAGCAGTAGGAAAAGCAGAAGGAAAAGCAGAAGAACAAGAAGGAGAAGGAGAAACAGAAGGAGAAGCAGAAGGAGAAGCAGAAAGAGAAGCAGGTAAAGCAGAAGAAGAAGAAGGAGAAGCAGAAGAAGCAGAAGCAGAAGGAGAAGCAGGAAAAGCAGAAGAAGCAGAAGCAAAAGGTGAAGAAAAAGAAGGAGAAGGAGAAGCAGAGGCAGAAGAAGAAGCATAAGGACAAGCACAAGCAGAAGGAGATGCAGAAGGAGAAGCAGGAGAAGCAGAAGAAGCAGAAGCTGAAAGAGAAGCAGAAGTAGGAGAAGGAGGAGAAGCAGAAGCAGAAGGAGAAGCAGAAGCAGAATGAGAAGCAGAAAGAGAAGCAGGAGGAGGACAAGAAGCAGAAGCAGGAGAAGCCGAAAGAGAAGAAGCAGAAACAGAAGCAGAAGGAGAAGGAGAAGCAGAAGAAGAACTAGAACCAGAAATTCAGGCAGGAGAAACAGAAGAAGCAGAAGCAGAAGGAGAAGCAAAAAGAGAAGCAGAAGGAGAAGTAGAAAAAGCAGCAGAAGAAGCAGAAAAACAAGCAGGAGAAGCAGAAGCAGAAAGAGAAATAGAAGCAGAAGAAGAAGCAGTAGAAGCAGAAGAAGCAGAAGCAGGAGAAGCAGAACCAGAAGAAAAAGAAGAAGCATAAGAAGCAGAAGCAGAGGGAGAAACAGAAGGAGAAGGAGCAGCAGAAGGTGAAGCAGAAGGAAATGCAGAAGCAGAAAGAGAAGCAGAAATAGAAGAAGAAGAAGGAGAAGTTGGAGAATCTGAAGAAGCAGAAGCAGAAAGTGAAGCAGAAGAAGGAGAAGGACAAGCAGGAGAAGCAGAAGAAGCAGAAGCGGGAGAAGCAGAAGAAGAAGAAGAAACAGAAGAAGGAGAAGGAGCAGAAGGAGAAGCAGAAGCAGAAGGAGAAGCAGAAAGAGAAGCAGAAGAAGCAGTAGCAGGTGAAGCAGAAGCAGAAGAAACAGAAGAAACCGAAGAATCAGAAGGAGAACCTGAAGCAGAAGGAGAAGCAGAAGCAGCAGAAGCTGGAAAAGCAGAAGCAGAAGAAACCGAACAAGCAGAAGAAGCAGAAGCAGAACGAGAAGCAGAAGAAGAAGGAGAAAGAGAAGGAGTAGGAGTAGGAAGAGCAGAAGCAGAATAAGAAGCAGAAAGAGAAGCAGAAGAAGAAGCAGAAGGAGAAACAGAAGAAGCAGAAGCAGGAGAAGCAGAAGCAGAAGCAGAATGAGAAGCACAAGAAGGAGAAATTGAAGGAGAAGGAGAAGGAGACGGAGAAGCAGAAGGAGAAGTAGGAGAAGCAGAAGAAGAAGAAGCAGGAGAAGCAGAAACAGAAGAAACAGAAGGAGAAGAGCAGAAGCAGAAGGAGAAGCAGAAGGAGAAGCAGAAGAAGCAGAAGCTGAAGCAGAAGAAGAAGAAACAGAAAAAGCAGAAGAAGCAGAAGAAGAAGCAGCAGGAGAAGCAGAAGAAGAAGAAGGAGAAGGAGAAAGAGAAGGATTAGGAGTAGGAGAAACAGAAGGATAAGCAGAAGCAGAAAGAGAAGGAGAATGAGAAGGAGAAGCAGAAGAAGCAGAAGCAGGAGACGCAGAAGCAGAAGAAACCTAGGAAGGAGAAGAAGCAGAAGGAGAAGCAGAAACAGAAGGAAAAGCAGAAAGAGAAGCAGGAGAAGCAGAAGAAGCAGCAGCAGGAGAAGCAGAAGCAGATGAAGTCGAAGAAGCAGAAGCAGAATCTGAAGCAGATGGAGAAGTTCGAGAAGCAGATGAAGCAGAATCTGGAGAAGCAGAGGGAGAAGCAGATGCTGAAAGAGAAGCAAAAGCAGAATGGGAAGCAGAATGATCGAGAATGTGAAGGAGAACGAGAAACAGATGATGAGCAGAAGAGAAGCAGATGAAGGAACAGGAGAATTTAAAG
>NW_012292330.1:0-4590 GCF_000151885.1 Dipodomys ordii | reverse complement strand
GGGTCCCGCTGTGTCCTCCCTGTGTTCCCCACTGTGTCCCGCTATGTACCCCTCTGTGTCCCTCACTGTGACCCGCTGTGTCCCGCTGTGTACTGCTGTGTCCCCGGCTGTGTCCCGCTGTGTCCCCGCTGTGTCCCAATGTGTCCACGCTGTGTCCCGCGCTGGGTCCCGCTGGGTCCCCCCTGTTTCCCCCGCTGTGTCCCGCTGTGTCCGGCTGTGTCCCCCGCTGTGTCCCCCGTTGTGTCCCCCGCAGTGTCAGCGCTTTGTCCCGCTGTGTCCTCGCTGTGTCCCCCGCTGTCTCCAGCTCTGTACCCCGCTGTGTCTCAAGCTTTGTTCCCGCTGTGTCCCACTGTGTCCAGCTGTGTCCCGCTGTGCCCCCACTGTGTCCCGTTGTGTTCACAGCTGTGTACCACGCTGTGTAACGCTGTGTCTCCGCTGTATCGACGCTGTGTACCGTTAGGTCCCGCTGTGTCCTCGCTGTGTTCCCCGCTGGGTCCCGCTGTGTCCCCCCTGTGTGCCCTGCTGTGTCCCACTGTGTCCCGCTGTGTCCCCCGCTGTGTCCTCCGCTGTGTCCCTATGTGTCCCACGCTTTGTCCTCCTGTGTCCCCGCAGTTTCCCTGCTGTGTCCCGCTGTTTCCCACTGTGTTCTGTGGTGTCCCGCTTTGTCCCCCGCTGTGTCCCCCGGTGAGTCTCCGCTGTGTCCCCGCTTTGTCCCGCTGAGTCCTCCATGTGTTCCCCGCTGTGTCCTGCTGTGTCCGGCTGTGTCCACCGCTGTGTCCCCGCAGTGTCAGCGCTGTGTTCCGCTGTGTCCCCGCTGTGCCCCCCGCTGTCTCCAGCTCTGTCCACTGCTGTGTCTCACGCTTTGTCCCGCTGTGTCCACTGCGTCCCGCTGTGTCCCGCTGTGCTCCCATTGTGTCCCGTTATGTCCACAGCTTTGTACCATGCTGTGTAACGCTGTGTTTCCGCTGTATCTACGCTGTGTCCCGCTGGGTGCCGCTGTGTCCTCGCTGTGTTCCCCGCTGTGTCCAGCTGTTTCCCCCACTGTGTCCCCCACTGTGTCCTCGCTGTGTCCCCCGCTGTGTCCCGCTGTGTCCCGCTGTGTCCTCGCAATGTCCCGCTCTGTGTCCTCGCTGTGTCCCCCGCCGTGTCCCGCTGTGTCCCGCTGTGTCCCGCTGCGTCCCCGCTGTGTCCCGCTGTGTCCCGCTTTGTCCCCTGCTGTGTCCCCGGCTGAGTCTCGCTGTGTCCCCCTGTGTCCTCTCTGTGTCCCCCGCTGTGTCCTGCTCTGTTCCCCACTGTGTCTCCCGTTTTGTCTCTGCTGTGCCCCACTGTGTCCCGCTGTGTCCCGCTGTGTCCCGCTGTGTCCCCCACTGTGTCCCGTTGTGTCAACAGCTGTGTACCCCGCTGTGTCCCGCTGTGTCCCCGCTGTATCGTCGCTGTGTCCCTCTGGGTCCTGCTGTGTCTCTCTCTGTGTTCCCCACTGTGTCCCGCTGTGTCTCCCGCTGTGTCCCTCGCTGTGACCCGCTGTGTCCCGCTGTGTCCTGCTGTGTCCCCCGCTGTGTCCTTGCTGTGTCCCCGCTGGGTCCCGCTGGGTCCCACAGTGTCCCCCGCTGAGTCCGATTGTGTCACCGCTGTGTCCCGCTGTGTCCCCACTCTATCGACGCTGTGTCCCGCTGGGTCCCGCTGTGTCCTCTCTTTGTTCCCCGCTGTGTCCCGCTGTGTCCCCCGCTGTGTCTCTCGCTGTGTCCCGCTGTGTCCCCGCAGGTTCACCGCTGTTTCACGCTGTGTCCTGCTGTGTTCCGTGGTGTCCCGCTTTGTCCCCGGCTGTGTCCCGCTGTGTCCACTGCTGGGTCCCCGCTTGGTCCCGCTGTGTCTCGCTGTTTCCCGCTGTGTCCTCACTTTTTCCCATGCTGTGTTCCGCTGTGTCCTCCCTGTGTCCCCCGCTGTGTCCCGCTGTGTCCCTGCTGTGTCCCCCGCTGTGTCTCGCTGTGTCCCGCTGTGTCCCCCGCTGTGTCCTGCTGGGTCCCGCTGTGTCCCTGCTGTGTCCCTGCTGTGTCCAGCTGTGTCCCCCGCTGTGTCCCGTTGTGTCCCGCTGTGTCCCCCGCTGTGTCCCGCTGTTTCCCCGCAGGTTCACCCCTGTTTCACGCTGTGTCCTGCTGTGTTCCGTGGTGTCCCGCTTTGTCCCCCGCTGTGTCCCGCTGTGTCCACTGCTGGGTCCCCGCTGGGTCCCGCTGTGTCTCGCTGTTTCCCGCTGTGTCCTCGCTTTGTCCCATGCTGTGTTCCGCTGTGTCCTCCCTGTGTCCCCCGCTGTGTCCCGCTGTGTCCCCCGCTGTGCCCCGCAGTGTCCCGATGTGTCCCGCTGTGTCCACGCTGTGTCCCACTGTGTCCCCGCTGTTTCCCCGCTGGGTCCTGCTGTGTCCCGCTGGGTCCCGCTGGGTCCCCCGCTTTGTCCCGCTGTGTCCCCGCAGTGTCACGGCTGTGTCCCGCTGTGTCCCACTGTGTCCTGTGTTGTCCCGATTTGTCCCCCACTATGTCCCCTGCTGAGTCCCCTCTGTGTCCCCGCTGTGTCCCGCTGTTCCTCCACTGTCCTCCGCTGTGTCCCGCTGTGACCCGCTGTGTCCCACTGTGTCCCGCTGTGTCCTGCTGGGTCCCGCAGTGTCCCCGCTGTGTCCCCGCTGTGTCACGCTGTGTCCCCCGCTGTGTCCCGCTGTGTCCCCGCAGGTTCACCGCTGTTTCACGCTGTGTCCCGCTGTGTTCCGTGGTGTCCCGCTTTGTCCCCCGCTGTGGCCTCCCTGAGCCACCTCTGTGTCCCCGCTGTGTCCCACTGTGTCCTCGCTGTGTCCGCCTCTGTCTCCCGCTCTGTCCACCGCTGTGTCTCACGCTTTGTCCCCGCTGGGTCCCGCTGTGTCCCGCTCTGTCCCCCACTGTTTCCCCCGCTGAGTCCTCTATGTGTCACCACTGTGTCCCGCTGTGTCCTCGCTGTGTCCCCTGCTGTCTCCCACTTTGTCCCACGCTGTGTCCCACTGTGTCCCGATGTGTCCTCGCTGTGTCCCCGGCTGTGTCCTGTTGTGTTCCCGCTGTGACCCAAGCTGTGTCCCGCTGTGTCCCGCTGTGTGCCCCGCTGTGTCCTGCTGGGTGCTGCTGTGTCCCGCTTTATTTCCTGCTGTGTCCTATGCTCTGTCCCACTGTGTCCCCCTCTGTGTCCTGCTGTGTCCCGCTGTGTCCCCCCTGTGTCCCCCTCTGTGTCGTGCTGTGTCGTCGCTGTGTCCCCAGCTGTGTCCCGCTGTGTCCACACAGTGTTCCCCGTGTGTCCTGCTGTGTACCCCGCTGTGTCCTGCTGTGTCATGCTGTGTCACGCTCTTTCTCCACTGTGTCCAGGTGTGTCCCGCTGTGTCCCTTCTGTGTGCACGGTGTGTCCCGCTGTGTACCCCGCTTTGTCTAGCTGTGTCACTGCTTTGTCCCGCTGTGTACTGCTGTGTCCCCCGCTGAGTCCCGCTGTGTCCCCGCTGTGTCCCAATGTGTCCTCGCTGTATCCCCCCCTGTGTCCCGCTGTGTCCCCCCTGTGTCCCCCGGTGTGTCCCGCTGAGTTCCTCTGTGTCCCCTGCTGTGTCTCCCGCTCTGTCCCACTGTGTCCCCCTCTGTGTCCCGCTGTGTCCCTCTGTGTACTGCAGTGTCCCCCGCTGAGTCCCGCTGTGTCCCCGCTGTGTCCCATTGTGTCTTCGCTGTGTCCCCCGCTGTGTACCCCTCTGTCCCCCGCTGTGTCCCGCTCTGTCCACTGCTGTGTCCACATTGTGTCCCGCTGTTTCCCCCGCTGTGTCCCGCTGTGTCGTCACTGTGTCCCGCTGTGTCCTTGCTGTGTCCACCGTGTGTCCTGCAGTGTACCCTGCTGTGTCCCCCGTGTGTCCCGCTGTGTACCCCGCTGTTTCCCGCTGTGTCATGCTTTGTCCCGCTCTTTCCCCACTGTGTCACCTTGTACCCTGGCTGTGTGCCCGCTGTGTTCCACTGTGTAATCTGCTGTGTCTCGCTTTGTACCCGTTGTGTCTCGCTGTGTCCCCCGCTCTGTCCCCCGCTGTGTCCCGCCTTGTCCCCCTCTGTGTCCCGCTGTGTCCTGCTGTGTCCCCCGCTGTGTCCCGCTGTATCCACGCAGTGTCCCGCTTTATCCCACTATGTCCCGTTGTGTTCCGTGTTGTCCCGTTTGTGCCCCTCAGTGTCCCCCGCTGTGTCCCAACTGTGTCCCCACTGTGTCCCGCTGTGTCCTCGATGTGTCCCCTGCTGTGTCCTGCTCTGTTCCCCGCTGTGTCGCCCACTTTGTCCCAACTGTGCCCCGCTGTGTCCTGCTGTGTCCCGCTGTGTCCCGCTGTATCCCGCTATGTCCCCCACTATGTCCCGTTGTGTCCCCAGCTGTGTACCCCGCTGTGTCCCGCTGTGTCCCCGCTGTATCGAAGCTATGTCCCGCTGGGTCCCGCTGTGTCCTCTTAGTGTACCCCGCTGTGTCCCACTGTGTCCCCCGCTGTGTCCTTCACTGGGTTCTGCTGTGTCCCCTGCTGTGTCCCGCTGAATCCTGCCTGTGTCCCCTGCGGTGTCCCGCTGTGT
>NW_012292329.1:0-912 GCF_000151885.1 Dipodomys ordii | reverse complement strand
TCACTGTCCCATTCTCACTGTCCATCCTCACTGTCCATCTCTCACTGTCCCATCCTCACTGTCCCATCCTCACTGTCCATCCTCACTGTCCCATCCTCACTGCCCCCATCCTCACTGTCCCATCCTCACTGCCCATCCTCACTGTCCATCCTCACTGTCCATCCTCACTGTCCCATCCTCACTGTCCCGTCCTCACTGTCCCCATCCTCACTGCCCCCATCCTCACTGCCCCATCCTCACTGTCCCATCCTCACTGCCCCCATCCTCACTGTCCATCCTCACTGTCCCATCCTCACTGTCCCCATCCTCACTGTCCATCCTCACTGCCCCGATCCTCACTGTCCATCCTCACTGCCCCATCCTCACTGTCCCCATCCTCACTGTCCATCCTCACTGTCCCATCCTCACTGTCCATCCTCACTGTCCCATCCTCACTGTCCATCCTCACTGTCCATCCTCACTGTCCCCATCCTCACTGTCCATCCTCACTGCCCCATCCTCACTGCCCCCATCCTCACTGTCCATCCTCACTGTCCCCATCCTCACTGTCCCCCATCCTCACTGCCCCATCCTCACTGCCCCCATCCTCACTGTCCCCCATCCTCACCGGGCCCCATCTCCACCCACTCACTCACCTCAATTCCCGCCCTGCCCACAGCCCTCACCACCTCACTGTCTGCCTTGCAGTTGTCGCCAGGGCCCCGAGCGTGTTCCCCATGACCTCAGCGTGCAAAGCACCAGCAGGAAACAAGGTGGACCTGGTCTGCTTGGTGACCGAGTACTACCCAGAGCAGTTGACGGTCACCTGGGAGCCAGCACAGAACATAAATCAGACGACCTTCCCGCCCACAAAGAAAGGGGCATTCTACACCCTGACCAGCCGCGTCTCCTTTCTGGACTCACAGTGGGTGA
>NW_012292328.1:0-2807 GCF_000151885.1 Dipodomys ordii | reverse complement strand
TCCCACTGTGTCCCCCGCTGTATCCCCGATGTGTCCCACTCTGTACCCCGCTGTGTCCCGCTGTGTCTCGCTGTGTCCTCCGCTGTGTTCCCCTCTGTGTCCTGCTGTGTCCGGCTGTGTCCTGCTGTGTACTCGCTGTGTCCCGGCTGTGTCCCGCTGTGTCCTCGCTGTGTCCCAGCTGTGTCCCGCTGTGTCCCCGTTGTTCCCCGGTTTGTCCCCACTGTCCCCCGCTGTGTCCCTCGCTGTGTACCTCTGTGTCCCGCTCTGTCCTCGCTTTGTCCCCGCGATGTCCCGCCGTGTCCCCGCTGTGTCCCTGCTGTGTTCCACTCTCTCCCGCTGTGTGCGGCTCTGTGTCCCCTGCTGTGTTCCCCGCTGTGTCCCGCTGTATCCCGGTGTGTCCCGCTTTGTCCCCCGCTGTGTCCCGATGTTTCCCACTGTGCCCCTGCTGTGTCCCCGCTGTGTCCCACTCTATCCCCACTGTGTCCCGCTTTGTACCGCTGTGTCCCCCGCTGTGTCCCGCTGTGTCCCCCGCTGTGTCCAGTTGTGTTTCCCGCTGTGTCCAGCTGTGTCCTGCTGTGTACCCACTGTGTCCCGCTGAGTCCCGCTGTGTACCGCTGTGTCCCTGCTGTGTCTCCCTGCTGTCCCCCGCGGTGTCCCCACTGTGTTCCACTGTGTCCCCGCTGTGTCCCCGCTGTGTCTCCCTGATGTCCCCCGCTGTGTCCCCTCTGTGTCCCGCTGTGTCCTCGCTGTGTCCCCGCTGTTTCCCGCTGTGTCCTGCTGTGTCCGGCTGTGTCCCCGCTGTCCCCCGCTGTGTCCCCTGCTGTGTCCCCGCTGTGTCCAGCTGTGTCCCGTTTTGTCCCGCTGTGTCCCCGCTTTTTCCCCGCTGTGTCCCGCTGTGTCCCGCTGTGTCCCCCGCTGTGTCCCGCTGTGTCCCACTGTGTCCCGTTGTGTCCTTGCTGTGTCCCCGCTGTGTCCTGCTGTGTCCCTCTGTGTCCCCGCTGTCCCCCGCTGTGTCCCCTGCTGTGTCCCCCGCTGTGTCCCGCTGTGTCCCCGCTGTGTCCCCGGTGGGTCCCGCTGGGTCCCGCTGTGTCCCCGCTGTGTTCCGCTGTGTCCCTGGTGTGTCCTCACTGTGTAACCGCTAAGTCCCTCTGTGTCCCCGCTGTGTCCCACTGTGTCCCCCGCTGTTTCCCCGCTGTGTCCCCGCTGTGTTCTCCTGTGTCCTGCTTTGTCCTCGCTGTGTCCTTCTCTATCCCGCTGTGTCCCCCGCTGTGTAACCCACTATTTCCCCGCTGTGACTTGCTGTGTCCATGATGTGTCCCCCGCTGTGTCCCACTGTGTCCTGCTGTGTCCCCCGCTGTGTTCCCCGCTGTGTCCCACTGTGTCCTCGCTGTGTCCCCGCTGTGTCCCGCTGTGTCGCGCTGTGACCGGCTGTGTCCCCACTGTGTCCCCGCTGTGTCCCGCTGTGTCTCGCTGTGTCCCCGCTGTGTCCCCGCTGTGTTCCGCTGTGTCCCTGGTGTGTCCTCGCTGTGTAACCTCTATGTCCCTCTGTGTCCCCGCTGTGTCCCACTGTGTCCCGCAGTGTCACCCTATGTCCCCGCTGTGTCCTCGCTGTGTCCTTCTGTATCCCGCTGTGTCCTCCGCTGTGTCTCCCACTATTTCCCCGCTGTGACCCGCTGTGTCCCGCAGTGTCCCTGCTGTGTCCTTGCTGTATCCGCAGCTGTGTCCCACTGTGTCCCGCGCTGTGTCCCCACTGTGTCCTCCTGTGTCCCGCTGTGCCCTCGCTGTGTCCTTCTGTATCCTGCTGTGTCCCCCGCTGTGTCCCCCACTACTTCCCCGCTGTGTCCCGCTGTGTCCCCCGCTGTGTTCCCTGCTGTGTCCCGATAAGTCCCACTGTGTGTGCTATAGTGTCCCCCGATGTGTCTCTTTGTGTACCCCACTGTGTCCCGCTATGACACCCGTTGTGTCCCCGGCTGTGTCCCCCGCTGTGTCCCCACTGTGTGCCGCTGTACCCCGCTGTGTCCCCGGCTGTGTCCCCCGCTGTGTCCCGCTCTTTCCCGCTGTGTCCCGCTGTGTCCCTGCTGTGTCCCCATTTGTGTCCCGCTGTGTCCTCTCTGTTTCCCCCGCTGTGTCCCGCTGTGTCCCCATGTGTCACGCTGTGTCCTCTCTGTGTATCCCTCTGTGTCCCGCTGTGTCACCGCTGTGTCCCCCACTGTGTCCCCGCTGTGACCCGCTGTGTCCCTGCTGTGTCCCTGCTGTGTCCCGCTGTGTCCTGCTGTGTCCCTCTGTGTCCCCGATGTCCCCCGCTGTGTCCCGTTGTGTACCCGCTGTGTCCCTGGTGTGTCCCGCTGTGTCCCCGCTGTGTCCCGCTGTGTCCCCGCTGTCCCCCACTGTGTCCCGCTGTGTCCCTGCTGTCCCCAGGGGTGTCCACGCTGTCCCCCGCTGTATCCCCCTCTGTGTCCCGCTGTGTCCCGTTTTGTCCCGCTGTGTCCCGCTGTGTCCCCCCTGTGTCCCCGCTGTGTCCTCGCTGTGTCCCCCGCTGTGTCTCGCTGTGTCCCCCCTGTGTCCCCGCTGTCCCCCGCTGTGTCCCGGTGTGTCCCCGCTGTCCCCAGCTGTGTCACCGCTGTCACCCGCTGTGTCCCTCGCTGTGTTCCCGCTGTGTCCCGCTGTGTCCCGCTTTGTCCCGCTGTGTCCCGCTGTGTCCCCCGCTGTGTCCTGTTGTGTCCCCCGCTGTGTCTGGTTGTGTTTCCCGCTGCAGTCCCGCTGTGTATTGCTGTGTACCGGCTTTGTCCCGCTGTGTACCGATGTGA
>NW_012292327.1:0-3819 GCF_000151885.1 Dipodomys ordii | reverse complement strand
CCTTTGTGTCCCGCTGTGTCCCGCTGTGTACCCTGCAGTGTCCTGCTGTGTCCCCCGATGTGTCCCGCTGTGTCCCGCTGTGTCCACACTGTGTCCCGCTGTGTCCCCGCTGTGTCCCCTGCTGTGTCCGGCTGTGTCCCCGGCTGTGTCCCCTGCTGTGTCCCGCTCTTTCCCGCTGTGTCCCGCTGTGTCCTTGCTGTGTCCCCATTTGTGTCCCGCTGTGTCCTCGCTTGTTCCCCCGCTGTGTCCAGCTGTGTCCCCATGTGTCACGCTGTGTCCTCGCTGGGTCCCCCGCTGTGTCCTGCTGTGTCCCCCGCTGTTTCCCCCGCTGTGTCCCGCTGTGTTCTTTGCTGTGTCCCCCGCTGAGTCCCGCTGTGTCCCCCGCTGTTTACTGGTGTGTCCCCCACTCTGTCCCCCGCTGTGTCCCCGCTGTGTCCCGCTGTGTCCTTTGTGTGTCCTCGCTGTGTAACTGCTATGTCCCTCTGTGTCCTCTGCTGTGTCTCACTGTGTCCCATGCTGTGTCCCCCGCTGTGTCCCGCTCTTTCATGTTCTGTACTGCTATGTCCTTGCTGTGTCCCCATTTGTGTCCCTCTGTGTCCTCGCAGGGTCCCCCGCTGGGTCCCGCTGTGTCCCCATGTGTCACGCTGTATCCTCGCTGTGTATCCCTCTGTGTCCCGCTGTGTCCTTGCTGTGGCCCCCACTGTGTGCCCGCTGTGAGCCGATGTGTCCCTGCTGTGTCCCCCGCTGTGTCCTGCTGTGTCCCGCTGTGTCCCCCGCTGTGTCCCGCTCTTTCCCGCTGTGCCCCACTGTGTCCTTGCTGTGTCCCCTTTGTGTCCCGCTGTGTCCTCTCTGTGTCCCACACTGTGTCCCGCTGTGTCCCCATGTGTCACGCTGTGTCCTCTCTGTGTTTCCCTCTGTGTCCCGCTATGTCCCGCTGTGTCCCCGATGTCCCCCGCTGTGTCCCATTGTGTCCCCGCTGTCTGCATGTGTGTCCCCGCTGTCCCCCGCTGTGTCCTGCGCTGTGTCCCGCTGTGTCCTCGCTGTGTCCCCGCTGTGTCCTGCTGTGTCCCCTGCTGTGTCCCCCACTGTGTCCCACTGTGTCCCCCGCTGTGTCCCGCTGTGTCCCCGCTGTCCGGCGGTGTGTCACCGCTGTCCCCCGCTGTGTCCTCAGGTGTGTCCCGCTGTGTCCTCGCTGTGTCTCACTGTGTCCCTGCTTTGTCTCCGCTGTGTCCCGCTGTGTCCCTGGTGTGTTCTCGCTGTGTAACCGCTCAGTCCCTCTGTGTCCCCGCTGTGTCCCACTGTGTCCCCCGCTGTGTCCCCGCTGTGTCCTGCTGTGTCCGCGCTGTGTCCCGCTGTGTCCCGCTGTGTCCCCGCTGTGTCCCGATGTTTACCGCTGTGTCTGCCTCTTTGTCCCGCGCTGTGTCCTGCTGTGTCCCCCGCTGTGTCCTGCTGTGTCCTTGCTGTGTCCCCCGCTGTGTCCCGCTGTTTCCCCCGCTGTGTCACCCGCTGTGTCCCCAGCTGTGTCCGGCTGTGTCCCACTGTGTTCCCCTGTGTCCTCCGCTGTGTCCCGCTGTGTCCTTTGCTGTGTCCCCAGCTGAGTCCCGCTGTGTCCCCCGCTGTTTACCGCTGTGTTCCCCACTGTGTCCCCCGCTGTGTCCCCGCTGTGTCTCTGCTCTGTCCCGCTGTGTCCCGCTGTGTCCCTCTGTGTCCCCCCTGTGTCCCCCTGTGTCTCCGCTGTTTCCCACTGTGACCCCCGTGCTGTCCTGCTGTGTCCCCGTTGTACACTGGTGTGTCCCCTCTGTCCCCCGCTGTGTCCCCGCTGTGTCCCGCTGTGTCCCGATGTGTCCCGCTGTGTCACCGCTTTTTCACTGCTGTGTCTCGCTGTGTCCCGCTGTGTCTATGCTGTGTCCCGCTCTATCCCAAGCTGTGTGCTGCTGTGTCCTCCGCTGTGTTCCGCTGTGTCGCTGCTGGGTCCCGATGTGTCCCCGCTGTGTCCCGCTGTGTCCCCCGCTGTATCCCCCTCTGTGTCCCGCTGTGTCCCATTTTTTCCCGCTGTGTCCCACTGTGTCTCCCCTGTGTCCTCGCTGTGTCCCCCGCTGTGTCTCGCTGTGTACCCCCTGTGTCCCCGCTGTCCCCCGCTGTGTCCCGGTGTGTCCCCGCTGTCCCCAGCTGTGTCACCGCTGTCAGCCACTGTGTCCCCCGCTGTGTCACTCGCTGTGTCCCCCGCTGTGTCCCCGCTATGTTCTGCTGTATCCCGTGGTGTCTGACTTTGTGCCCCGCTGTGTCCCCCGCTGTGTCCCCGCTGTGTCCCGCTCTGTCCTCACTGTGTCCCGCTGTGTCCTGCTGTGTCCCCCGCTGTGTCCCGCTGTATCCGGTTGTGTTTCCTGCTGTGTCCCGCTGTGTATTGCTGTGTACCGGCTGTGTCCCGCTGTGTACCGATGTATCCCCGCTGTGTCCCCGCTGTGTCTCTCTGCTGTCCCCCGCTGTGTCTCCACTGTGTTCCACTGTGTCCCCGCTGTGTCTCCCTGCTGTCCCCCGCTGTGTCCCCTCTGTGTCCTGCTGTGTCTTTGCTTTGTCCTACTGTGTCCTTGCTGTGTCCCCGCTGTTTCCCGCTGTGTCCTGCTGTGTCCCTGGTGTGTCCTCGCTGTGTAACCTCTATGTCCCTCTGTGTCCCCGCTGTGTCCCACTGTGTCCCGCAGTGCCCCCTATGTCCCCGCAGTGTCCTCGCTGTGTCCTTCTGTATCCCACTGTGTCCCCCATTACTTCCCTGCTGTGACCCGCTGTGTCCCGCAGTGTCCCTGGTGTGTCCTCTCTGTATCCCCAGCTGTGTCCCACTGTGTCCCCCGCTGTGTCCCCGCCGTGTCCCCGCTGTATCCTCCTGTGTCCAGCTGTGTCCTCGCTGTGTCCTTCTGTATCCCGCTGTGTCCCCCGCTGTGTCCCCCACTATTTCCCCGCTGTGACCCGCTGTGTCCATGCTGTGTCCGCTGCTGTGTCCCGCTGTGTCCCGCTGTGTGTTCTGCTGTGTTCCCCGCTGTGTCCCGCTGTGTCCCGCTGTGTGCCTGCTCTCCCCCGGTGTGTCCCCCGCTGTGTTCCCCGCTGTGTCCCGCTGTGTCCTGCTGTGTTCCGCTGTGTCCCGCTGTGTGCCTGCTGTCCCCTGTGTGTCCCCGCTGTGTCCCCTGCTGTGTCCCGCTGTGTCCCCGGGTGTGTCCCCAGCTGTGTCCCGCTCTTTCCGGCTGTGTCCCGCTGTGTCCTTGCTGTGTCCCCATTTGTGTCCCGCTGTGTCCTCACTGGGTCACCTGCTGTGTCCCGCTGTGTCCCCATGTGTCACGCTGTGTCTTCTCTGTGTATCCCTCTGTGTCCCGCTGTGTCCTCGCTGTGTCCCCCGCTGTGTCCTCGCTGTCTCCCCCACTGTGTCCCCGCTGTGACCCCCTGTGTCCCTGCTTTGTCCCCGCTGTGTCCCGCTGTGTCCCGCTTTGTTCCGCTGTGTCCCGATGTGTCCCTGGTGTGTCCTCACTGTGTAATCTCTATGTCTCTCTGTGTCCCCGCTGTGTCCCGCAGTGTCCCCCTATGTCCCCGCTGTGTCCTCGCTGTGTCCTTCTGTATCCCGCTGTGTCCCCCGCTGTGTCCCCCATTATTTCCCCGCTGTGAAACGCTGTGTCCCGCAGTGTCCCTGCTGTGTCCTCGCTGTATCCCCAGCTGTGTCCCACTGTGTCACCCGCTGTGTGCCCGCTGTGTCCCCGCTGTGTCCTCCTGTGTCCCACTGTGTCCTCGCTGTGTCCTTCTGTATCCCGCTGTGTCCCCCGCTGTATCTGAGAACTA
>NW_012292326.1:0-1196 GCF_000151885.1 Dipodomys ordii | reverse complement strand
GTTTCCTGCTGTGTTCCACTGTGTCCGCAGTTTCCCCCTATGTCCTGCTGTGTCCTTGCTGTATACCCCGATCTGTCCCACTGTGTCCTTCACTGAGTCCCCGCTGTGTCCCCGCTGTGTCCTCCTGTGTCCCGCTGTGTCCTCGCTGTGACCCCCGCTGTGTCCCGGTGTGTCCCCCGCTGTGTCCTGCTGTTTCCCGTTGTGTCCCCCGCTGTGTCCCACTGTGTCCTCGCTGTGTCCCCCACTGTGTCCCGCTGTGTCCCCCGCTGTGTCCCTCACTCTGTCCCGCTGTTTCCCTCTGTGTCCCACTGTGTCCCTGCTGTCCGCGGATGTTTCACCGCTGTCTGTCCCCCGCTGTAGCCCACGCTGTGTCCCGCTGTGTCCTCGCTGTGTCTCACTGTGTCCCTGCTGTGTCTCCGCTGTGTCCCGCTGTGTCCCTGGTGTGTCCTCGCTGTGTAACCGCTGATTCCCTCTGTGTCCCCGCTGTGTCCCACTGTATCCCCCGCTGGGTCCCCACTGTGTCCCCGCTGTGTCCTCCTGTGTCCCGCTGTGTCCTCGCTGTGTCCTTCTGTATCCCGCTGTGTCCACCGCTATGTCCCCCACTATTTCCCCGCTGTGACCCGCTGTGTCTATGCTGTGTCCCCCGCTGTGTCCCGCTGTGTCACGCTGTGTGTCCCGCTGTGTTCCCCGCTGTGTCCCGCTGTGTCCCGCTGTGTCCCGCTGTGTCCCACTGTGTCCTGCTGTGTCCCCGCTGTGGCCTGCTGTGTCCGCCTCTATGTCCCACGCTGTGTCCTGCTGTGTCCCCGCTGGGTCCCCGCTGGGTCCCGCTGTGTCCCGCTATGTCCCCGCTGTGTCCACGCTGTGTCCCGATGTGTCCCTGGTGTGTCCTCACTGTGTAATCTCTATGTCACTCTGTGTCCCCGCTGTGTCCCGCAGTGTCCCCCTATGTCCCCGCTGTGTCCTCGCTGTGTCCTTCTGTATCCCGCTGTGTCCCCCGCTGTGTCCCCCATTATTTCCCCGCTGTGAAACGCTGTGTCCCGCAGTGTCCCTGCTGTGTCCTCACTGTATCCCCAGCTGTGTCCCACTGTGTCACCCGCTGTGTCCCCGCTGTGTCCCCGCTGTGTCCTCCTGTGTCCCACTGTGTCCTCGCTGTGTCCTTCTGTATCCCACTGTGTCCCCCGCTGTATCCCCCACTA
>NW_012292325.1:0-5899 GCF_000151885.1 Dipodomys ordii | reverse complement strand
AGAGAGAGGATTAGTTGGAGAATCAGAAGAAGCAGAAGAAGAAGCAGAAAGAGAAGCAGAAGAAGGAGAAGGAGAAGAAGAACGAGAAGGACAAGCAGGAGAAGCAGAAGAAGCAGAAGCGGGAGAATCAGAAGAAGAAGGAGAAGAAGAAGAAGAAGAAGAAGAAGAAGAAGAAGAAGAAGAAGAAGAAGAAGAAGAAGAAGAAGAAGAAGAAGAAGAAGAAGAAGAAGAAGAAGAAGAAACAGAAGAAGGAGAAGGAGCAGAAGGAAAAGCAGAAGCAGAAGGACAAGCAGAAAGATAAGCAGAAGAAGCAGAAGAAGCAGTAGCAGGAGAAGCAGAAGAAACAGAAGAAGCCCAAGAACCAGAAGGAGAACCTGAAGCAGAAGGAGAAGCAGAAGCAGGAGAAGCTGGAAAAGCAGAAGCAGAAGAAACAGAACAAGCAGAAGAAGCAGAAACAAAACGAGAAGCAGAAGAAGAAGAAGGAGAAAGAGAAGGATTAGGAGTAGGAGGAGCAGAAGCAGAATTAGAAGCAGAAAGAGAAGCAGAAGGAGAAACAGAAGAAGCAGAAGCAGGAGAAGCAGAAGCAGAAGCAGAATGAGAAGCACAAGAAGGAGAAATTGAAGGAGAAGGAGAATGGGACGGAGAAGCAGAAGGAGAAGTAGGAGAAGCAGAAAAAGAAGAAGCAGGAGAAGCAGAAGCAGAAGAAGGAGAAGAGCAGAAGCAGAAGGAGAAGCAGAACAAGAAGGAGAAGCAGAAGAAGCAGAAGCTGATGCAGAAGAAGAAGAAGAAACAGAAAAAGCAGAAGAAGCAGAAGAAGGAGCAGCAGGAGAAGCAGAAGAAGAAGAAGGAGAAAGAGAAAGAGAAGGAATAGGAGTAGGAGAAACAGAAGGATAAGCAGAAGCAGAAAGAGAAGCAGGAGAAGCAGAAGAAGCAGGAGAAGCAAAAGCAGAAGAAAAAGAAGAAGCATAAGTAGCAGAAGCAGAGGGAGAAACAGAAGAAGGAGAAGGAGCAGCAGAAGGTGAAGCAGAAGGAGATGCAGAAGCAGATAGAGAAGCAGAAACAGAAGGAGAAGAAGAAGGAGAAGTTGGAGAATCAGAAGAAGCAGAAGCAGAAGCAGAAAGAGCAGAAGAAGGAGAAGGAGAAGCAGAAGGAGAAGGAAAAGCAGGAGAAGCAGAAGAAGCAGAATCGGGAGAAGCAGAAGAAGAAGAAGAAACAGAAGAAGGAGAAGGAGCAGAAGGAGAAGCAGAAGCAGAAGGAGAAGCAGAAATAGAAGCATGAGAAGCAGTAGCAGGAGAAGCAAAAGCAGAAGAAACAGAAGAAGCCCAATAACCAGAAGGAGAACCTGAAGCAGAAGGAGAAGGAGAAGCAGCAGAAGCTGGAAAAGCAGAAGCAGAAGAAAAAGAAGAAGCATAAGTAGCAGAAGCAGAGGGAGAAACAGAAGAAGGAGAAGGAGCAGCAGAAGGTGAAGCAGAAGGAGACGCAGAAGCAGAAAGAGAAGCAGAAACCGAAGGAGAAGAAGAAGGAGAAGTTGCAGAATCAGAAGAAGCAGAAGCAGAAAGAGCAGCAGAAGAAGGAGAAGGAGAAGCAGAAGGAGAAGGACAAGCAGGAGAAGCAGAAGAAGCAGAAGCGGGAGAAGCAGCAGAAGAAGAAGAAACAGAAGAAGGAGAAGGAGCAGAAGGAGAAGCAGAAGCAGAAGGAGAAGCAGAAATAGAAGCAGCAGAAGCAGTAGCAGGAGAAGCAGAAGCAGAAGAAACAGAAGAAGCCCAAGAACCAGAAGGAGAACCTGAAGCAGAAGGAAAAGCAGAAGCAGCAGAAGCTGGAAAAGCAGAAGCAGAAGAAACAGAACAAGCAGAAGAAGCAGAGGCAGGACGAGAAGCAGAAGAAGAAGAAGGAGAAAGAGAAGGATTAGGAGTAGGAGGAGCAGAAGCAGAATAAGAAGCAGAAAGAGAAGCAGAAGGAGAAGCAGAAGGAGAAACAGAAGAAGCAGAAGCAGGAGAAGCAGAAGCAGAATGAGCAGCACAAGAAGGAGAAATTGAAGGAGAAGGAGAATGAGACGGAGAAGCAGAAGGAGAAGTAGGAGAAGCAGAAGAAGAAGAAGCAGGAGAAGCAGAAGCAGAAGAAACAGAACAAGGAGAAGAGCAGAAGCAGAAGCAGAAGGAGAAGCAGAAGAAGGAGAAGCTGAAGAAGAAGAAGAAGAAACAGAAAAAGCGGAAGAAGCAGAAGAAGAAGCAGCAAGAGAAGCAGAAGAAGAAGAAAAAGAGGAGAAAGAGAAGGAGTAGGAGTAGGAGAAACAGAAGGATAAGCAGAAGCAGAAAGAGAAGGAGAAGGAGAAGCAGGAAAAGCAGAAGAAGCAGAAGCAGGAGAAGCAGAAGCAGAATGAAAAGCAGAAGAAGGAGATATTGAAATAGAAGAAGATGCACAAGGAGAAGCAGAAGCAGTAGTAGAAGCAGAGAAGGAGAAGCAGAAGGAGAAGCATAAAGAGAAACAGAGGAGAAGCAGGAGAAGCAGAAGCAGGAGAAGCAGAAGCAGAAGAAATAGAAGGAGAGAAGCAGAAGCAGAAAGAGAAGCAGAAACAGAAGGAGAAGCAGAAATAGAAGCAGAAGAAGCCGAAGAAGCAAAAGGAGAACCTGAAGCAGAAGGAGAAGCGGGAGAAGCAGAAGAAGAAGAATCTGGAGAAGAAGAAGGAGAACCAGAAGGAGAAGCAGAAGCAGAAAGAGAAGCAAAAGCAGAAGGAGAAGCAGAAGAAACAGAAGAAGCAGAAGCAGTAGCAGAAGAAACTGAAGATGCAGAAGCAGAAAGAGAAGCAGAAGAAATAGCAGAAGAACAAGCAGAAGGAGAAGCAGGAAAAGAAGAAGAAGCAGAAGCAGACGGAGAAGCAGAAGAAGGAGAAGGAGAAGCAGAAGCAGAAGAAGAAGCAGAAGGAAAAGCACAAGCAGAAGGAGATGCAGAAGGAGAAGCAGGAGAAGCAGAAGAAACAGAAGCAGAAGGAGAAGAATAAGGAGAAGAAGCAGAATCAGAAGAAGCAGAAGCAGAAACAGAAAGAGAAGCCGACGAAGAGAAGCAGAACGAGAAGCAGGAGAAGCAGAAGAAGCAGAAGCTGGAGAAGCAGAAGAAGAAGAAACCGAAGAAGGAGAAGGAGCAGAAGGAGAAGCAGAAAGAGAAGCAGGAAAAGCAGAAGAAGCAGAAGCAGGAGAAGCAGAAGCAGAAAACAGGAGAAGGACAAGAAGCAGAAGCAGAAGGAGAAGCAGAAACAGAAGGAGAAGCAGAAAGAGAAAGAGGGGAAGCAGAAGAAGCAGAAGCAGGAGAAGCAGAAGCATAAGAATCCGAAGAAGCAGAAGCAGAACCTGAAGCAGAAGGAGAAGCAGGAGAAGGAGAAGAAGCAGAATCTGGAGAAGCAGAATGAGAAGCTGAAGTAGAAGCAGAAGCAGAAGCAGAAAGAGAATCAAAAGCAGAAGGAGAAGCAGAAGAAACAGAAGAAGCAGAAGCAGTAGCAGTTGCAGCAGAAGCAGAAGGGAAAGCAGAAGAACGAGAAGGAGAAGGAGAAACAGAAGGAGAAGCACAAGGAGAATCAGAAAAAGAAGCAGAAGAAGCAGAAGGAGAAGTAGAAGGAGAAACAGAAGCAGAAGAAGCAGCAGAAGGAGAAGCAGAAGCAGAAGAAGATGCATAAGGAGAAGCAGGAGAAGCAGAAGAAGCAGAAAGAAGCAAGAGAAGTAGGAGAAGCAGGAGAAGCAGAAGCAAGAGAAGCAGAAGAAACAGAAGACACAGAAGCAGAATGAGAAGCGGAAGGAGAAATTGAAGCAGAAGCAGAAGGAGAAGCAGAAGCAGAAGAAGGAGAAGGAGAAGGAGAAGCAGAAAGAGAAGCAGAAAGAGAAGCAGAACGAGAAGGAGGAGAAGTAGAAGCAGGAGAAGCAGAAGCAGAAGAAACAGAAGAAGGAGAAGAAGCAGAAGCAGAAGCAGAAACAGAAGGAAAAGCAGAAAGAGAAGCAGGAGAAGCAGAAGAAGCCTCAGCAGGAGAAGCAGAAGTAGAAGAACCCGAAGAAGCAGAAGCAGAACCTGAAGCAGAAGGAGAAGCAGGAGAAGCAGAAGAAGCAGAATCCGGAGAAGCAGAAGGAGAAGCAGAAGCAGAAAGAGAAGCAAAAGCAGAAGGAGAAGCAGAAGAAACAAAAGAAGTAGAAGCAGTAGCCGTTGTAGCAGAAGCAGAAGGAGAAGCAGAAGGAAAAGGAGAAGAACAAGAAGGAGAAGGAGAAACAGAAGGAGAAGCAGAAGGAGAAGCAGAAAGAGAAGAAGGTAAAGCAGAAGAAGAAGAAGCAGAAGGAGAATCAGAAGGAGAAGCAGAAGAAGGAGAAGCAGAAGAAGATGCAGAAGGAGAAGAAGGAGAAACAGAAGAAGCAGAAGCAGAAGGAGAAGCAGGAAAAGCAGAAGAAGCAGAAGCAAAAGGAGAAGCAAAAGAAGGAGAAGGAGAAGCAGAAGCAGAAGAAAAGCATAAGGACAAGCACAAGCAGAAGGAGATGCAGAAGGAGAAGCAGGAGAAGCAGAAGAAGCAAAAGCTGAAGGAGAAGCAGAAGTAGGAGAAGGAGAAGGAGGAGAAGCAGAAGCAGAAAGAGAAGCAGAAGCGGAATGAGAAGCAGAAAGAGAAGCAGGAGAAGCACAAGAAGCGGAAGCAGGAGAAGCCGAAAGAGAAGAAGCAGAAGAAGCAGAAACAGAAGCAGAAGTAGAAGCAGAAGCAGAAACAGAAGCAGCAGAAGAAGTAGAACCAGAAATTCAGGCAGGAGAAACAGAAGAAGCAGAAGCATAAGGAGAAGCAAAAAGAGAAGCAGAAGGAGAAGTAGAAGAAGCAGCAGAAGGAGAAGCAGCAGAAGAAGCAGAAAAACAAGCAGGAGAAGCAGAAATAGAAAGAGAAGTAGAAGCAGAAGAAGCTGAAGCAGAAGAAGAAGCAGTAGAAGCATAGAAGCAGAAGCAGGAGAAGCAGAAACAGAAGAAAAAGAAGAAGCATAAGAAGCAGAAGCAGAAGCAGAGGGAGAAACAGAAGAAGGAGCAGCAGAAGGTGAAGCAGAAGGAGATGCAGAAGCAGAAAGAGAAGCAGAAACAGAAGGAGAAGAAGAAGGATTAGTTGGAGAATCAGAAGAAGCAGAAGCAGAAGCAGAAGAAGGAGAAGAAAAATCAGAAGCGGAGGAAAGCAGAAGAAACAGAAGCGGAAGAAGCAGAAGAAGAAGAAGAAGAAGAAGAAGAAGAAGAAGAAGAAGAAGAAGAAGAAGAAGAAGAAGAAGAAGAAGAAGAAGAAGAAGAAGAAGAAGAAGAAGAAAAAGAAACAGAAGGAGGAGAAGGAGTAGAAGGAGAAGCAGAAGCAGAAGGAGAAGCAGAAAGAGAAGGAGAAGAAGCAGTAGCAGGAGAAGCAGAAGAACAACAAACAGAAGAAGCCGAAGAAGCAGAAGCAGGACCTGAAGGAGAAGAAACAGAACAAGCAGAAGATGCAGAAGCAGAAGCAGAACGAGAAGCAGAAGAAGAAGAAGGAGAAGGAGAAAGAGAAGGATTAGGAGTAGGAAGAGCAGGAGAATCAGAAGCAGAACGAGAAGCAGAAGGAGCAGCAGAAGGAGAAGCAGAAGGAGAAGCAGAAGGAGAAGCAGAAGAAGGAGAAACAGAAGCAGAAGAAGCAGCAGAAGGAGAAGCAGAAGCAGAAGAAGATGCAGAAGGAGGAGCAGGACAAGCAGAAGAAGCAAAAGCAGGAGAAGCAGAAGTAGGAGAAGGAGAAGGAGAAGGAAGGGCAGAAGAAGGAATAGGAGAAGCAGAAGGAGAAGCAGAAACAGAATGAGAAGCAGAAAGAGAAGCAGTAGAAGCAGAAGAAGCAGGAAAAGCAGAAGCAGACGAAAGAGAAGAAGAAGAAGAAGAAGAAGAAGAAGAT
>NW_012292324.1:0-4512 GCF_000151885.1 Dipodomys ordii | reverse complement strand
CAAGGCCACAGCGGGACACCTCCGTGACACAGCTGGACACAGCGGGGTACACAGCGGGACACAGCGGGCACACAGCAGGGACACAGCGGGACACAGCGGGGACAGAGCGGGACACAGTCGGACACAGCGGGACACAGTGGGGGACACAGCGGGACACAGCGGGGGACCCAGCAAGGACACAGCGGGACACAGCGGGGGACACAGCGAGGACACAGCGGGGGACACAGCAGGTGACACAGCGGGACACAGCGGGTAACACAGCGAGGACACAGCGGGACACAGCGGGACACAGCGTCGATACAGAGGGGACTCAGCAGAGGACACAGCGGGGGAAACAGCAGGGGACAAAGTGGGACACAACGGGACACAGTGTGACACAGCGGGACACAGCGGGAAACACAGCGAGGACACAGCGGGACACAGTGGGTGCACATCCGGACACAGCGGGACACAGTGGGACACAGCAGAGACAAAGCGTGAGACGCAGCGGGGGACAGAGTGTGAGAAAGCAGGGGACACAGCGAGGACACAGCGGAACACAGCGGTGACACAACGGGGACTCAGCGGGGGACACAGCGGGACACAGCGGATGACACAGCGGGACACAATGTGGGACAGAGCGTGGGACACAGCGAGACACAGCGGGGACAAAGCTGGACACAGCAGGGTACACAGAGGGACACAGCAGGGACACAGAGGGGAAACAGCGTGACACAAAAGGACACAGCGCGACACAGCGGGGGACACAGCGAGGACACAGCGGCACACAGTGGGGGACACAGCAAGGACAGAGCGGGACACAGCGGGGGACAAAGCGGGGCATAGCGGGGGACACAGCGGGGACACAGCGGGACACAGCGGGACACAGCATGGGACACAGGAAGGACACAGCGGTACACAGCTGGGGACAGAGCGAGGACACATTCGGACAGAACGGGGACACAGCGGGACTCAGCGGGGGACACAGCAGTACACAGCGCGACACAGCGGGACACAGAGGGGAAAGAGCATGGACACAGCGGGGGACACAGCGAGACACAGCGGGGGACACAGAGGGGTACACAGCGGGACACAGCGAGGAAAAAAGCGAGGCCACAGCGGAACACAGCGTGGGACACAGCGAGGACACAGCGGGACACAGCGGGACACAGTGGGGACAAAGCAGTAGACACAGCGGGACACAATGGCGGACACAGCGGGACACAGCAGGGGACACAGGGAGGACGCAGCGGGACCCAGCGGGACCTAGCCTCGATACAGCGGGGACACAGCGGGACACAGCGAGGTACACAGCTGGGGACACAACAGGACACAGCGGGGGACACAGCGAGGACACAGCGGGACACAGCGGGACACTGCGGGAACATAGCGGGACAAAGCGGGGTACAAAGCGGGACACAGCGGAACACAGCTGGGGACATAGCGGGGACACAGCGGGACACAGCGGGGGACACAGCGAGGACGCAGCGGGACACAGCGGAACTCAGCGGGGGACAAAGCGGGAGACAGCGGGGGACACAGCGAGCACACAGCGGGACACAGCGGCCACATAGAGGGGACTCAGCGGGGAACACAGCGGGGGACAAAGAGGGACACCACGGGACACAGTGAGACAGAGAGGGACACAGCGGGACACTGTGGGGACACAGTAGGACAAAGCGGGGGACACAGCGGGACACAGCGGAACAAATCGGGGGACAGAGCGGAGAAAGAGTAGGGCCACAGCGGGACACCTCCGTGACACAGCTGGACACAGCGGGGTACACAGCGGGACACAGCGGGCACACAGCGGGGACACAGCGGGACACAGCGGGGACAGAGCGGGACACAGTCGGACACAGCGGGACACAGTGGGGGACACAGCGGGACACAGCGGGGGACCCAGCGAGGACACAGCGGGACACAGCGGGGGACACAGCGAGGACACAGCGGGGGACACAGCAGGTGACACAGCGGGACACAGCGGGTAAAACAGCGAGGACACAGCGGGACACAGCGGGACACAGCGTCGATACAGAGGGGACTCAGCGGAGGACACAGCGGGGGAAACAGCAGGGGACAAAGTGGGACACAACGGGACACAGTGTGACACAGCGGGACACAGCGGGGACACTGCGGGGACACAGCAGGACACAGCGGGACACAGCGGGAAACACTGCGAGGTCACAGCGGGGGTCAAAGTGGGACAACACGGGACACAGTGTGACACAGTGGGACAAAGCGGGGACACTGCAGGGGCACAGCGGGACACAGTGGGCGACACAGCGAGACACAGCGGGGGACACAGCGGGGGACAGCAGGGGACAGAGAGGGGACACAGCGGGACACAGCGGGGGACACAGAGGGGTACACAGCGGGACACAGCCGGGAACACTGCGCGGACACAGTGGGACACACCAGGACACAGCGTCAATACAGCGGGGACAGAGAGGGTCACAGCAGGGACAAAGCGGGACACAGCGGAACACAGCGGGTGACACAGCGGGTCACAGCGGGGACACAGTGGGACACAGCGGGGGACACAGCAGAACACAGCGTGGGACAAAGCGAGGACACAGCAGGAAACGGGTACACAGCGGCGACACAGCAGGGACACAGCAGGGACACAGCGGGGACACCGTGGGGGCACAGCGGGACACAGCGGGACACAGTGGGACACAGCGGGGACAAAGCGTGGGACACAGCGGGGTACAGAGCTGGAGACAGCGGGTGACACAGCCAGGACACAGGGGGACACAGCGTTGACACAGCGGGGTCTCAGCGGGGGACACAGCGGGAGACAAAGAGGGACACCACGGAACACAGCGGGACACAGCAGGAAACAGCAGTGACACTGCGGGGACACAGTGGGACACAGCAGGGGACACAAAGGGACACAGAGGGGGACAGAGCGGGACACAGTGTGGGACAGAGCGTGGGACACAGCGAGAAACAGCGGGGACAAAGCTGGACACAGCGGGGTACACAGAGGGACACAGCGGGGACGCAGCGGGGAAACATCGTGACACAGCAGGACACAGCGGGACACAGCGGAGGACACATCGAGGACACAGCGGCACACAGCATGGGACACAGCAAGGACACAGTGGGACACAGCGGGGGACACAGCGGGACATAGCGGGGAACACAGCGGGGGACACAGCGGGACACAGCGGGACACAGCTGGGGACACAGGGAGGACACAGCGGGACACAGCAGGGGACAGAGCGAGGACAAATTGGGACACATTGGGACACAGCGGGATTCAGCGGGGGACACAGCAGTACACAGCGGGACAAAGTGGGACACAGCGCGGACACAGCAGAGACACAGCGGGGGACAGAGCGGGACACAGCGGGGGACACAGGGATGACAGACCAGGACCCAGTGGGACCCAGCGTGGATACAACAGGGACCCAGCTGTACACAGCGGGACACAGCGGGGACACAGCAGTAGACACAGCGGGACACAGTGCCGGACACAGCGGGACACAGCGGGGGACAAAGGGAGGACACAGCGGGACCCATCGGGACCCAGCGTCGATACAGCAGGGACACAGCGGGACACAGTGGGGTACACAGCTGGGGACACAGCAGGCACACAGCTGGGGACTCAGCGGGGACAAAATGAGACACCATGGGACACAGCGAGGACACAACGGGCAACAGCGGAACACAGTGGGGGACAAAGCGGGATGAAGCGGGGGACATAGCGGGTCACAGTGGCACACAGTGGGGGACACAGCGGGGGACAGCGGAGACAGAGATGGGCCACAGCGGGACACAGCGGTGACATAGCTGGACACAGCGGGGTACACAGCAGGACACAGCGGGCACGCCGGGGACACAGCGGGACACAGCGGGACACAGCGGGGACACAGTGGGACACAGCGGGACAAAGCGGGGGACACAGCGGGACACAGCTGGGGACACAGCGAGGACACAGCGGGATACAGCGGGGGACACAGTGAGGACACAGCGGGACACAGCCGGGGAAAAAGCGGGACACAGCGGGGACACAGCAGTGGACACAGCGGGACACAGCGGGGGACACAGCCGGACACAGCGGGGGAAACAGTGGGGGACAAAGTGGGACACGGTGGGACACAGCGGGGGATACATGGGGAACACAGCGGGACACAGCGGGGACACAGCGGGACTCAGCAGAGGACACAGCAGTATACAGCAGGACACAGCGGGGACACAGCAGGGACACAGCGGGGGACACAGCGGGACACAGAGGGGGACACAGCGGGACACAGAGGGGGACACAGTGGGGTACACAGCGGGACACATCTTGGGACACAGCGGGGACACATCGGGACACACTGGGGGACAGATCGAGGACACAGAAGGATAGAGCGAGACACAGCGAGGACCAGGCGGAACACAGCGTGGGACACAGGGGCGGACACAGTGGGACACAGCGGGACACAGCGGGGGACACAGGGAGGACACAGCAGGAACCAGCGGGACCCAGCGTCGATACAGCGGGGACACAGCGGGACACAGCGAGGTACACAACTGGGGTCA
>NW_012292323.1:0-1876 GCF_000151885.1 Dipodomys ordii | reverse complement strand
GACACAGCTGGACACAACGGAGTACACAGCAGGACACAGCCGGGCACACAGCGGGACACAGCGGGACACAGCGGGACACAGCAGGGACCGAGCGAGACATAGCGGGACACAGCCGAACACAGCAGGAGGCACAACGGGACCCAGCGGGGGACCCAGCGAGGACACAGCGGGACACAGTGCGTGACACAGCTGGGGACACAGTGGGACACAGTGGGGAACACAGCAAGGACACAGCGGGACACAGCAGGACACAGCGTCCACACAGCGGGGACACAGTGTTACACAGCGTGGTACCCAGCTGTGGACACAACGGGACAGAGTGGGGGCACAGTGAGACACAGCGGGACACAGCGAGGACACAGCGGGACACATTGGTGACACAGCGGGGGACACAGCAGGACACAGCAGCGGACACAGCGGGGGACACAGCGGGACACAGCACGACACAGCGGGGGACACAATGGGGACACAGCGGGACACAGCGGGGGACACAGCGAGGACACAGCGGAACATAGCAGGGGACACAGAGAGGACACAGCGGGACACACCGAGACACAGCGGGACACAGCGGGTGACACAGCGGGTCACAGCGGGGACACAGTGGGACACAGCGGGGGACACAGCAGAACACAGCGTGGGACAAAGCGAGGACACAGCAGGAAACGGGTACACAGCGGCGACACAGCAGGGACACAGCAGGGACACAGCGGGGACACCGTGGGGGCACAGCGGGACACAGCGGGACACAGTGGGACACAGCGGGGACAAAGCGTGGGACACAGCGGGGTACAGAGCTGGAGACAGCGGGTGACACAGCCAGGACACAGGGGGACACAGCGTTGACACAGCGGGGTCTCAGCGGGGGACACAGCGGGAGACAAAGAGGGACACCACGGAACACAGCGGGACACAGCAGGAAACAGCAGTGACACTGCGGGGACACAGTGGGACACAGCAGGGGACACAAAGGGACACAGAGGGGGACAGAGCGGGACACAGTGTGGGACAGAGCGTGGGACACAGCGAGAAACAGCGGGGACAAAGCTGGACACAGCGGGGTACACAGAGGGACACAGCGGGGACGCAGCGGGGAAACAGCGTGACACAGCAGGACACAGCGGGACACAGCGGAGGACACATCGAGGACACAGCGGCACACAGCATGGGACACAGCAAGGACACAGTGGGACACAGCGGGGGACACAGCGGGACATAGCGGGGAACACAGCGGGGGACACAGCGGGACACAGCTGGACACAGCTGGGGACACAGGGAGGACACAGCGGGACACAGCAGGGGACAGAGCGAGGACAAATTGGGACACATTGGGACACAGCGGGATTCAGCGGGGGACACAGCAGTACACAGCGGGACAAAGCGGGACACAGCGCGGACACAGCAGAGACACAGCGGGGGACAGAGCGGGACACAGCGGGGGACACAGGGATGACAGACCAGGACCCAGTGGGACCCAGCGTGGATACAGCAGGGACCCAGCTGTACACAGCGGGACACAGCGGGGACACAGCAGTAGACACAGCGGGACACAGTGCCGGACACAGCGGGACACAGCGGGGGACAAAGGGAGGACACAGCGGGACCCATCGGGACCCAGCGTCGATACAGCAGGGACACAGCGGGACACAGTGGGGTACACAGCTGGGGACACAGCAGGCACACAGCTGGGGACACAGCGGGGACAAAATGAGACACCATGGGACACAGCGAGGACACAACGGGAAACAGCGGAACACAGTGGGGGACAAAGCGGGATGAAGCGGGGGACATAGCGGGTCACAGTGGCACACAGTGGGGGACACAGCGGGGGACAGCGGAGACAGAGATGGGCCACAGCGGGACACAGCGGTGACATAGC
>NW_012292322.1:0-1438 GCF_000151885.1 Dipodomys ordii | reverse complement strand
GGACCCCAGGGGGAACACCAGTTGGGGGACCCCAAGGGGGGACACAACGGGGCCCCAAGCGGGAACACAGCAGGGACCAGAAGCGGGACACAAGCGGGGAGACAAAAGCCGGGGGACAGGCGGGGGGACACAGCGAAGGACACAGGGGGGGACACAGGCGGGGGACACAGAGGGGGACTCAGCGGGGGGACACAGCGTGGGACAAAGTGGGACAACACGGGACACAGTGTTACACAGCGAGACACAGCAGGGACACTGCGGGACACAGCAGGACAAAGCGGGGGACAAAGTGGGCCACAGCGGGCCACAGCGGGGGACACAGCGGGGGACAGCGGAGAGAGAGAGTGGCCACAGCAAGACACAGCGGTGAAACAGCTGGACACAGCGGGGTACACAGCGGGACACAGCGGGGACACAGCATCGATACAGCGGGGACACAGCGAGACACAGCGGGGAACACAGGAAGGAAACAGCGGGACCCAGTGGGACACAGAGTCGATACAGCAGGACACAACGGGGTACACAGTAGGAACACAACGGGACACAGAGGGGGACACAGCGAGGACACAACGGGAAATAGCGGGACACAGCGGGGGACCCAGCGGGACCCAGCGGAGGACCCAGTGTGGACACAGCAGGACACAGCTGGACACAGCGTCGATACAGCGGGCACACAGCGTTACACAGCGTGGTACACAGCTGTGGACACAACGGGACACAGTGGGGGCACAGCGGGACACAGCGGGACACAGTGGGACACAGCGGGTACAAAGCGTGAGACACAGCGGGGGACACAGCGGGTACAAAGCGTGAGACACAGCGGGGGACAGAGCTGGAGACAGCGGGGGACACAGCCAGGATACAGCGGGACACAGCGTCGATACAGCGGGCACACAGCGTTACACAGCGTGGTACACACTGTGGACACAACGGGACACAGTGGGGGCACAACCGGACACAGCGGGACACAGTGGGACACAGCGGGGACAAAGCGTGAGACACAGCGGGGGACAGAGAGGGAGACAGCAGGGGACACAGCGAGGAAACAGCGGGACACAGCGGTGACAAAGCGGGGACTCAGCGGGGGACACAGTGGGACACAGCGGGGGACACACCGGGACACAGCGCGGGACACTGCGGGACACAGTGTGGGACAGAGCGTGGGACACAGCGATACACAGCGGGGACAAAGCTGGACACAGCGGGGTACACAGAGGGACACAGAAGGGACACAGCGGGTAAACAGCGTGACACAAAAAGACACAGATGGACACAGCGGGGTACACAGCGGGACACAGCGGACACACCGCGGGGACACAGAGGGACACAGCGGGACACAGCGGGGACAGAGCAGGACACAGTCGGACACAGCGAGACACAGCGGGGGACACAGCGGGACACAGCAGGGGACCCAGCGAGGACACAGCGGCACACAGCG
>NW_012292321.1:0-7828 GCF_000151885.1 Dipodomys ordii | reverse complement strand
GAGAAGCAGGAGAAGCGGAAGATGCAGCAGCAGGAGAAGCAGAAGCAGAAAGAGAAGCAAAAGCAGAAGGACAAGCAGAATGAGAAGCAAAAGAAACAGAGGAAGCAGAGGCAGTAGCAGAAGAAGCAGAAGATGTAGAAGGAGAAGCAGAAGGAAAAGCAGAAGAACGAGAAGGAGAAGGAGAAACAGAAGGAGAAGCAGAAAGAGAAGCAGAAGTAGGAGCAGGAGAAGGAAAAGCAGCAGGAGAAGCAGAAAGAGCAGCAGAAGGAGAAGCAGTTGATTCAGAAACAGGAGAACAGAAGCAGAAGAAACAGGAGAAGGACAATAAGCAGAAGCAGAAGGAGAAGCAGAAGCAGTAGGAGAAGCAGAAAGAGAAGAAGGGGAAGCAGAAGAAGCAGAAACAGGAGAAGCATAAGCAGAAGAAACAGGAGAAGCCGAAGAAGCAGAAGCAGAATCTGAAGCAGAAGGAGAAACAGAAGAAGCACAATCTGAAGCAGAAGAAACAGAAATAGTAGAATAAGCAGAAGCAGAAGCAGCAGGAGAAGCAGAAGAAGAAGATGGGGAGGCGAGAGAGAAGGATTAGGAGTAGGAGAAGCAAAAGGATAAGCATAAGCAGAAAGAGACGCAGAAGGAGAAGCAGCACGAAAAGTAGGAGAAGCAGGAGAAGCAGAAGCAGGAGAAGCAGAAGAAACAGAAGACGCAGAAGCAGAAGGAGAAGCAGAAGGAGAAATTTAAGCAGAAGCAGAAGGAGAAGCAGAAGCAGAAGTAGAAGCAATAGTAGGAGAAGGAGAAGCAGAAAGAGAAGCAGAAAGAGAAGCAGAAAGAGAAGCAGAACGAGAAGCAGGAGAAGCAGAAGCACGAGTAGCAGAAACAGAAGAAGGAGAAGAAGCAGAAGCAGAAGGAGAAGCAGAAACAGAAGGAAAAGCAGAAAGAGAAGCAGGAGAAGCAGAAGAAGCAGCAGCAGGAGAAGCAGAAGCAGAAGAAGCCGAAGAAGCAGAAGCAGAACCTGAAGCAGAAGGAGAAGCAGGAGAAGCAGAAGAAGCAGAACCTGGAGAAGCAGAAGGCGAAGCAGAAGCAGAAAGAGAAGCAAAAGCAGAAGGAGAAGCAGAAGAAACAGAAGAAGCAGAGGCAGTAGCAGAAGAAGCAGAAGATGCAGAAGCAGAAGGAGAAGCAGAAGGAAAACAGAAGAACGAGAAGGAGAAGTAGAAGGAGAAACAGAAGAAGAAGCAGAAAGAGGAGCAGAAGAAGGAGCAGGAGAAGGAAAAGCAGCAGGAGAAGCAGAAAGAGCAGCAGAAGGACAAGCAGGAGATGTAGAAACAGGAGAAGCAGAAGCAGAAGAAAAAGGAGAAGGACAAGAAGCAGAAGGAGAAGCAGATACAGAAGGAGAAGAAGAAAGAGAAGGAGGGGAAGCAGAAGAAGCAGAAGCAGGAGAAGCAGAAGCATAAGAATCCGAAGAAGCAGAAGCAGAACCTGAAGCAGAAGGAGAAGCAGGAGAAGCAGAAGAAGCAGAATCTGGACAAGCAGAATGAGAAGCAGAAGGAGAAGCAGAAGCGGAAAGAGAATCAAAAGCAGAAGGAGAAGCAGAAGAAACAGAAGAAGCAGAAGTAGAAGGAGAAGCAGAAGGAAAAGCAGAAAAACGAGACGGAGAAGGAAAAACAGAAGCAGAATCAGAAGGAGAATCAGAAGGAGAAGCAGAAGAAGCAGAAGGAGAAGCGAAGGAGAAGCAGAAGAAGAAGCATAAGGTCAAGCACAAGCAGGAGGAGATGCAGAAGGAGAAGCAGGAGAAGCACAAGAAGCAGAAGCAGAAGAAGAAATAGAAGTAGGAGAAGGAGAAGGAAGAGCAGCAGAAGCAATAGGAGAAGAAGAAGGAGAAGCAGAAGAAGAATGAGAAGCAGAAAGAGAAGCAGTGGAAGCAGAAGAAGCAGGAAAAGCAGAAGCAGAAGAAAGAGAAGAAGAAGAAGAAGAAGAAGAAGAAGAAGAAGAAGAAGAAGAAGAAGAAGAAGAAGAAGAAGAAGAAGAAGAAGAAGAAGAAGAAGAAGAAGAAGTAGAAGAAGAAGAAGAAGAAGAAGAAGCATCAGCATAAGGAGAAGCATAAGGAGAAGCATAAGGAGAAACAGTAGAAGCAGAAGAAGCAGAAGCAGGAGAAGCAGAAACAGAAGAAAAAGAATTAGCAAAAGAAGCAGAAGCAGAAGCAGTGGGAGAAGCAGAAGAAGAGAAGGAGCAGCAGAAGGAGAAGCAGAAGCAGAAAGAGAAGCAGAAACAGAAGGAGAACAAGAAGGAAAAACAGGAGAAGCAGAAGAAGCAGAAGTAGAAGCAGAAAGAGGAGAAGGAGAAGCAGAAGTAGAGTCAGAAGAAACAGAAGAAGAGGAAGCAGAAGAAACAGAAGCAAAAGAAACAGAAGAAGGAGAAGAGCAGAAGCAGAAGGAGAAGCAGAAGCAGAAGGAGAAGCATAAAGAGAAGCAGGAGAAGCAGAAGAAGCAGGAGAAGCAGAAGCAGAAGAAACAGGAGAAGCCGAAGATGCAGAAGCAGAATCTGAAGCAGGAGAAACAGAAGAAGCACAATCTGAAACAGAAGCAGAAGAAACAGAAATAGTAGAATAAGCAGAAGGAGAAGCAGCAGGAGAAGCAGAAGAAGAAGACGGAGAAGGCGAAAGAGAAGGATTAGGAGTAGGAAAAGCAAAAGAATAAGCAGAAGCAGAAAGAGACGCAGAAGGAGAAGCAGCACGAGAAGTAGGAGAAGCAGAAGCAGGAGAAGCAGAAGAAACAGAAGATGCAGAAGCAGAATGAGAAGCAGAAGGAGAAATTGAAGCAGAAGCAGAAGGAGAAGCAGAAGCCGAAGGAGAAGCAGAAGAAGGAGAAGGAGAACAGAAAGAGAAGCAGAAAGAGAAGCACAACGAAAAGCAGGAGAAGCAGAAGCAGGAGAAGCAGAAGCAGAAGAAACAGAAGAAGGAGAAGCAGCAGAAGCAGAAGGAGAAGCAGAGACAGAAGGAAAAGCAGAAAGAGAAGCAGGAGAAGCAGAAGATGCAGCAGCAGGAGAAGCAGAAGCAGAAAGAGAAGCAAAAGCAGAAGGACAAGCAGAAGGAGAAGCAAAAGAAACAGAGGAAGCAGAGGCAGTAGCAGAAGAAGCAGAAGATGTAGAAGGAGAAGCAGAAGGAAAAGCAGAAGAAGGAGAAGGAGAAGGAGAAACAGAAGGAAAAGCAGAAAGAGAAGCAGAAGTAGGAGCAGGAGAAGGAAAAGCAGCAGGAGAAGCAGAAAGAGCAGCAGAAGGAGAAGCAGTTGATTCAGAAACAGGCGAACAGAAGCAGAAGAAACAGGAGAAGGACAATAAGCAGAAGCAGAAGGAGAAGCAGAAGCAGTAGGAGAAGCAGAAAGAGAAGGAGGGGAAGCAGAAGAAGCAGAAACAGGAGAAGCATAAGCAGAAGAAACAGGAGAAGCCGAAGAAGCAGAAGCAGAATCTGAAGCAGAAGGAGAAACAGAAGAAGCACAATCTGAAGCAGAAGAAACAGAAATAGTAGAATAAGCAGAAGCAGAAGCAGCAGGAGAAGCAGAAGAAGAAGAAGGAGAAGGCGAGAGAGAAGGATTAGGAGTAGGAGAAGCAAAAGGATAAGCATAAGCAGAATGAGACGCAGAAGGAGAAGCAGCACGAAAAGTAGGAGAAGCAGGAGAAGCAGAAGCAGGAGAAGCAGAAGAAACAGAAGACGCAGAAGCAGAATGAGAAGCAGAAGGAGAAATTGAAGCAGAAGCAGAAGGAGAAGCAGAAGCAGAAGTAGAAGCAGAAGTAGGAGAAGGAGAAGCAGAAAGAGAAGCAGAAAGAGAAGCAGAACGAGAAGCAGGAGAAGCAGAAGCAGGAGAAGCAGAAACAGAAGAAGGAGAAGAAGCAGAAGCAGAAGGAGAAGCAGAAACAGAAGGAAAAGCAGAAAGAGAAGCAGGAGAAGCAGAAGAAGCAGCAGCAGGAGAAGCAGAAGCAGAAGAAGCCGAAGAAGCAGATGCAGAACCTGAAGCAGAAGGAGAAGCAGGAGAAGCAGAAGAAGCAGAACCTGGAGAAGCAGAAGGCGAAGCAGAAGCAGAAAGAGAAGCAAAAGCAGAAGGAGAAGCAGAAGAAACAGAAGAAGCAGAGGCAGTAGCAGAAGAAGCAGAAGATGCAGAAGCAGAAGGAGAAGCAGAAGGAAAAGCAGAAGAACGAGAAGGAGAAGTAGAAGGAGAAACAGAAGAAGAAGCAGAAAGAGAAGCAGAAGAAGGAGCAGGAGAAGGAAAAGCAGCAGGAGAAGCAGAAAGAGCAGCAGAAGGACAAGCAGGAGATGTAGAAACAGGAGAAGCAGAAGCAGAAGAAAAAGGAGAAGGACAAGAAGCAGAAGCAGAAGGAGAAGCAGAAACAGAAGGAGAAGCAGAAAGAGAAGGAGGGGAAGCAGAAGAAGCAGAAGCAGGAGAACCAGAAGCATAAGAATCCGAAGAAGCAGAAGCAGAACCTGAAGCAGAAGGAGAAGCAGATGAAACAGAAGAAGTAGAAGCAGTATCAGTTGTAGCAGAAGCAGAACGAGAATCAGAAGGAGAAGCAAAAGCAGCAATAGGAGAAACAGAAGGAGCAGCAGAAGGAGAAGCAGAAAGAGAAGCAGGTAAAGCAGAAGAAGAAGAAGCAGAAGGAGAATCAGAAGGAGAAGCTGAAGAAGAAGAAGGAGAAGCAGAAGAAGATGCAGAAGGAGAAGCAGAAGAAGCAGATGCAGAAGGAGAAAAAGGAAAAGCAGAAGAAGCAGAAGCAAAAGAAGGAGAAGGAGAAGCAGAAGCAGAAGAAGAAGCATAAGGACAAGCACAAGCAGAAGGAGATGCAGAAGGAGAAGCAGGAGAAACAGAAGAAGCAGAAGCTGAAGGAGAAGCAGAAGTAGGGGAAGGAGAAGGAGGAGAAGCAGAAGCCGAAGGAGAAGCAGTAGTAGCATAAGAAGCCGAAGCAGGAGAAGCAGAACCAGAAGAAAAAGAAGAAGCATAAGAAGCAGAAGCAGAGTGAGAAACAGAAGAAGGAGAAGGAGCAGCCGAAGGTGAAGCAGAAGAAGATGCAGAAGGAGAAAGAGAAGCAGAAACAGAAGGAGAAGAAGAAGGAGAAGTTGGAGAACCAGAAGAAGCAGAAGCAGAAGCAGAAAGAGAAGCAGAAGAAGGAGAAGGAGAAGCAGAAGGAGAAGGACAAGTAGGAGAAGCAGAAGAAGCAGAAGTGGGAGAAGCAGCAGCAGAAGAAGAAGAAACAGAAGAAAGAGAAGGAGCAGAAGGAGAAGCAGAAGCAGAAGGAGAAGCAGAAAGAGAAGCAGAAGAAGCTGTAGCAGGAGAAGCAGAAGCAGAAGAAACAGAAGAAGCCCAAGAAGCAGAAGGAGAACCTGAAGCAGAAGGAGAAGCAGAAGCAGCAGAAGCTAGAAAAGCAGAAGCAGAAGAAACAGAACAAGCAGAAGAAGCAGAAGCAGAACGAGAAGCAGAAGAAGAAGAAGGAGAAAGAGAAGGATTAGGAGTAGGAGGAGCTGAAGGAGAATCAGAAGCAGAAAGAGAAACAGAAGGAGAAGCAGAAGGAGTAACAGAAGAAGCAGAAGCAGGAGAAGCAGAATGAGAAGCACAAGAAGGAGAAATAGGAGAAGGAGAATGAGACGGAGAAGCAGAAAGAGAAGTAGGAGAAGCAGAAGAAGAAGAAGCAAGAGAAGCAGAAGAAAGAGAAGAAGGAGAAGAGCAGAAGCAGAAACAGACGGAGAAGCAGAAGCAAAAGGAGAAGCAGAAGAAGCAGAAGCTGAAGAAGAAGAAGAAGAAACAGAAAAAGAAGAAGAAGCAGAAGAAGAAGCAGCAGGAGAAGCAGAAGAAGAAGAAGGAGAAGGAGCAGCAGAAGGAGAAGCAGAAGCAGAAAGAGAAGCAGAAACAGAAGGAGAACAAGAAGTAGAAGCAGGAGAATCAGAAGAAGCAGAAGTAGAAGCAGAAAGAGGAGAAGAAGGAGAAGCAGAAGTAGAATCAGAAGAAACTGAAGAAGAAACAGAAGCAAAAAAACAGAAGAAGAAGAGCAGAAGCAGAAGGAGAAGCAGAAGCAGAAGGAGAAGCAAAAAGAGAAGCAGAAGGAGAAGTAGAAGAAGCAGCAGAAGGAGAAGCAGCAGAAGAATCAGAAAAACAAGCAGGAGAAGCAGAATCAGAAAGAGAAGAAGAAGCAGTAGAAGCATAAGAAGCAGAAGCAGGAGAAGCAGAAGCAGAAGCTAAAGAAGAAGCATAAGAAGCAGAAGCAGAGGGAAAAACAGAAGGAGAAAGAGCAGCAGAAGGTGAAGCAGAAGGAGATGCAGAAGCAGAAAGAGAAGCAGAAACAGAAGGAGAAGAAGAAGGAGAATTTGGAGAATCAGAAGAAGCAGAAGCAGAAGCTGAAAGAGAAGGAGAAGGAGAAGGAGATGCAGAAGGAGAAGGACAAGCAGGAGAAGCAGAAGCAGCAGAAGCGGGAGGAGCAGAAGAAGAAGAAGAAACAGAAGAAAGAGAAGGAGCAGAAGGAGAAGCAGAAGCAGAAGGAGAAGCAGAAAGAGAAGCAGAAGAAGCAGAAGAAGCAGTAGCAGGAGAAGCAGAAGCAGAAGAAACAGAAGAGGCCCAAGAAGCAGAAGGAGAACCTGAAGCAGAAGAAGCAGAAGCAGCAGAAGCTGGAAAAGCAGAAGCAGAAGAAACAGAACAAGCAGAAGAAGCAGAACGAAAAGCAGAAGAAGTAGAAGGAGAAAGAGAAGGAGTAGGAGTAGGAGGAGCAGAAGGAGAATGAGAAGCAGAAAGAGAAGCAGAAGGAGAAGCAGAAGGAGAAACAGAAGAAGCAGAAGCAGGAGAAGCAGAAGCAGAAGCAGAATGAGAAGCACAAGAAGGAGAAATTGAAAGAGAAGTAGAACGAGACGGAGAAGCAGAAGGAGAAGTAGGAGAAGCAGAAGAAGAAGAAGCAGGAGAAGCAGAAGCAGAAGAAACAGAAGAAGGAGAAGAGCAGAAGCAGAAACAGACGGAGAAGCAGAAGCAAAAGGAGAAACAGAAGAAGCAGAAGCTGTAGCAGAAGAAGAAGCAACAGAAAAAGCAGAAGAAGCAGAAGAACAAGCAGCAGGAGAAGCAGAAGAAGAAGAAGGAGAAGGAGAAGCAGAAAGAGAAGCAGAAGCAGAAAGAGAAGCAGAAACAGAAGGAGAACAAGAAATAGAAGCAGGAGAATCAGAAGAAGCAGAAGTAGAAGCAGAAAGAGGAGAAGAACGAGAAGCAGAAGTAGAATCAGAAGAAACAGAAGAAGAAGAAACAGAAGCAAAAGAAACAGAAGAAGAAGAGCAGAAGGAGAAGGAGAAGCAGAAGCAGAAGGAGAAGTAGAAAGAGAAGCAGGAGAAGCAGAAGAAGCAGCAGCAGGAGAAGCAGAAGAAACAGGAGAAGCCGAAGAAGCAGAAGCAGAATCTGAAGCAGAAGGAGAAACAGAAGAAGCACAATCTAAAGCATAAGCAGAAGAAACAGAAATAGTAGAATAAGCAGAAGCAGAAGCAGCAGGAAAAGCAGAAGAAGAAGATGGGGAAGGCGAAAGAGGAATATTAGGAGTAGGAGAAGCAAAAGGATAAGCAGAAGCAGAAAGAGACGCAGAAGGAGAAGCAGCAAGAGAAGTAGGAGAAGCAGGAGAAGCAGAAGAAGGAGAAGCAGAATAAACAGAAGACACAGAAGCAGAATGAGAAGCAGAAGGAGAAATTGAAGCAGAAGCAGAAGGAGAAGCAGAAGGAGAAGCAGAAGAAGGAGAAGGTTATGATACGATAACCTTAAGTGTATTCTGACGATACGCAGGATTGCTAAATCGGGATAAGCTTAATCGGAGTAATCGGTATGATGGTGAT
>NW_012292320.1:0-2111 GCF_000151885.1 Dipodomys ordii | reverse complement strand
TCCTCACTGTCCCATCCTCACTGTCCATCCTCACTGTCCCATCCTCACTGTCCATCCTCACTGTCCATCCTCACTGTCCCCATCCTCACTGTCCATCCTCACTGCCCCATCCTCACTGCCCCCATCCTCACTGTCCATCCTCACTGTCCCCATCCTCACTGTCCCCCATCCTCACTGCCCCATCCTCACTGCCCCCATCCTCACTGTCCCCCATCCTCACCGGGCCCCATCTCCACCCACTCACTCACCTCAATTCCCGCCCTGCCCACAGCCCTCACCACCTCACTGTCTGCCTTGCAGTTGTCCCCAGGGCCCCGAGCGTGTTCCCCATGACCTCAGCATGCAAAGCACCAGCAGGAAACAAGGTGGACCTGGTCTGCTTGGTGACCGAGTACTACCCAGAGCAGTTGACGGTCACCTGGGAGCCAGCACAGAACATAAATCAGACGACCTTCCCGCCCACAAAGAAAGGGGCATTCTACACCCTGACCAGCCGCGTCTCCTTTCCGGACTCACAGTGGGACCTGAACACATCGTACATGTGCACTGCCCACCACAATGAGACCAAGAGCCAGATAAAGAAGACTTTCCAAAAATCAGGTGCGCAGCCCTGGACCACCAGGAGGCCTTTCCTGTGGGGGCCCTCTCCCTCCTGCGCTCACCGCTCTGCTCCTTTGACTTTCCCCATGGAGCCTCCCTCTGTGCTGGGCACTGTGGTGTTGCCCTGGGCCCCGCCGTCCCTGGGCTGTCTGTCCTGTCTGTCCACTGCGGCCCTGCCTTCTCTCCCTCCCCTTCTGCCTGCCTCTCCTGTCACGTCCTCTCCTGATGCCCCCTCCCTTCTAGCTGTCCCTCTCTGCCGCCCTCTCCCTGGCCCTGCCATCTGGCCATGCCCTTTGGCCCCCGTCTCTGGTCCTGCCTCTGGCTACTCCTTCTGAACTTCCCTCGCCCCTTTCTGCTGCCAATGCGCCCAGCGCCTGCATGCTTTCCTTGGGGATGGCTTCCACAGGAGCAGGGAGGTAGGCGGCCGGCCAAGGCAGCAGCTGAGAGCGGTCGCTCTGCAGGCCTCCCCTCCTCCGGCCACGCTCCCCGCCCGGGCGCTGTCTGCTTGCTCCTGCCACCAGTGCGCAGCAGAGCCTGGCTCCTCAGTCCTCTCCGCTCTCTCACCCGCACCGCCGCGGCTCCTTTGATTTCAGACTCGGGGAATTCGAAGGTCTTCCCCGCGCCCACTGTCCCTGTGCCAGCAGAGAAGGGCTCTGTGGAGGCCAGGGGACCCACCTCCCCCGCCACCAGCCACACAGGTGAGAACTCGGCCTCTCAGCGAGTCTTCCTTGTAGCCCATGCGGACCCGGGCTGCTCCTGTGGGCCGCCCTCCAGGACTGCTCACCTCAGTGCTTAACCCAGAGCAGAGCTGAGCAACAGAGCTGAGCTGAGGCCTGCACACCACCTGGAGCAAGCCAGCCCCGTGTGGGGGGTAAGGCCGGCCCGGGTAGGAAGCAGAGGAGGCCGGGCCAGCCCTCCCCAGTGCAGGACAAGCTCTCATCACAGAGCACAGGCTGAGGGAGGGACCAGGACGGACGCTCCTGGCGCAGCAGACCCAGCTCTGCACCTCTGTGCTGTGTCGGGGGCTCCTCCAGACCTCCAGGGAAGCCCATGGCAGACTGTGAAGACGCGGAAGACATCATTTGAGAGGCCAGCGCCCCGGCCTCCACTCTGTGGACAACAGAGGAGCCTCGCTGCTGCCTCCAGCGTCTGCAGGCCCCAGGGCTGGGCTGTCCCTGGAGCTGCTCCTGCCTGTCACCTCCAGAGCAGGCGCTAGCAGGAGCGCCGTGTGGAGAGCCCACTGTTAGGACTCTGCGGCCAAGCGGCCCCGAGTCAGCCGCTGCAGCTCTGAAGGCGCTTCCCCCTGAAAAGGAGCTCAGTACCCTGTGTCCACTGTGCCCCAGGGCTCACAGCCTCGGCCCCCGCAGAGCACTTTCATGTGGCTGAGCAGGGTTTTACTAAAGGCGTTGTACCAAGAATCCTCTGGGGAGCACACCCGGAGCCAAGCGCATGCACTCCCCTCACAGACACCCAGGTCCAGGCCTGGGAAGAGCTGTCTGCTTAGCACAGCT
>NW_012292319.1:0-1642 GCF_000151885.1 Dipodomys ordii | reverse complement strand
AGAGCGGGACACAGTTGGGGACAGAGCGTGGGACACAGTCGAGACACAGCGGGGACAAAGCTGGACACAGCGGGGTACACAGAGGGACACAGCCGGGACGCAACGGGGAAACAGCGTGACACAGCAGGACACAGCGGGACACAGCGGGGGACACAGCGAGGACACAGCGGCACAAGTCCTGGGACACAGCAAGGACACAGTGGGACATAGCGGGGGACACAGCGGGACATAGCGGGGGACACAGCGGGGGACACAGCGGGACACAGCGGGGGCACAGGGAGGACACAACGGGACACAGCGGGGGACAGAGCGAGGACACATTGGGACACATTGGGACACAGCGGGACTCAGCGGGGGACACAGCAGTACACAGCGGGACACAGCGGGGACACAGCAGAGACAAAGCGGGGGACACCGGGACACAGCGGGGGACACAGGGATGACACAGCGGTACCCAGCAGGACCCAGCGTCGATACAGCAGGGACACGCGGAACACAGTGGGGTACACAGCTGGGGACACAGCGAGGACACAGCGGGACACAGCGGAACACAGCGGGGACACTGCGGGAACATAGCAGGACACAGCAGGGTACACAGCGGGACACAGCTGGGGACACAGCGGGGACACAGCGGGACACAGCGGAACACAGCGTGAGACAAAGCGGGAGACAGCAGGGGACACAGCGAGGACACAGGGGGACATAGCGGCGATACAGAGGGGACTCAGCGGGGGACACAACGTGGGACAAAGTGGGATACCACGGGACACAGTGTTTCACAGCGGGACACAGCGGGGACACTGCGGGACACAGCAGGAAAAAGGGGGGACACAGCGGGACACAGCGGGACACAGCGGGGGACACAGCGGGGGACAGCGGAGACAGAGAGTGGCCACAGCGAGACACAGCGGTGACACAGCTGGACACAGCGGGGTACACAGCGGGACACAGCGGGCACACAGCGGGGACACAGCGGGACACAGCGGGACACAGCGGGGACACAGTGGGACACAGCGGGACAAAGTGGAGACACAGCGGGACACAGCGGACACAGCAGGACACAGCGGGGGACACAGCGGGACACAGTGGGGGACCCAGTGAGGACACAGCGGGACACAGCAGGGGACACAGCGAGGACACAGTGGGGGACACAGCGGGGGACAAAGCGGGGCACAGCGGGGAACACAGCGAGGACACAGCGGGACACAGCCGGGGACACAGTGAGGACACAGCGGTGGACACAGCGGGACACAGCGGGGAACACAGTGAGGACACAACGGCACTCAGCAGGACACAGCGTCGATACAGCGGGGACACAGGGTTACATAGCGTGGTACCCAGCTGTGGACACAACGGGACAGAGTGGGGGCACAGCGAGACACAGCGGGACACAGCGAGGACACAGCGGGACACATTGGTGACACAGCGGGGAAAACAGCAGGACAAAGCAGCGGACACAGCGGGGGACACAGCGCGACATAGCAAGACATAGCATGGACACAGCAGTAGACACATCGGGACGTAGCGGGGGACACAGCTGGGGACACAACGGGACACAGCGGAGGACACAGCAGGACCCACTGGGACCCAGCGGGGGACACAGCGAGGACACAGCAGACACAGCGGGGGACACAGCGAGGAC
>NW_012292318.1:0-6191 GCF_000151885.1 Dipodomys ordii | reverse complement strand
CAGCGGGGGACACAGCGGGACACAGCGGGGGAAACAGTGGGACACAGCGGGGAACACAGCGAGGACACAGCGGGGACACAGCGGGGACACTGCGGGAACATAGTGGGACACAGCAGGGCACACAGCAGGACACAGCGGGATAAAGCTTGGGACACAGCGGGAACACAGCAGGACACAGCGGGGGACACAGCGAGGACACAGCGGGACACAGTGGGACACAGCGTGGGACAAAGCGGGAGACAGCAGGGGACACAGCGAGGACACAGCGGGACACAGCGTCGACACATAGAGGACTCAGCGGGGGACACAGTGGGGGACAGAGCGGGACACAGCGGGACACTGCGGGGCACAGCGGGGGACACAGCGGGACACAGTGGGGGACCCAGCGGGACACAGCAGGACACTGCGGGGCACAGCGGGGGACACAGCGGGACACAGCAGGGGACACAGGGAGGACACAGCTTAACACAGCATGGGAAAAAGCGAGGACATAGCGGGACACAGCGAGACACAGCAGGACCCAGCGCGTACCCAGCAGTGGACACAGCGGGACACAGCGGGGGACAAAGCGGGACACCACGGAACACAGCAGGACACAGCGTGAAACAGCGGTAAACCTGCGGGGACACAGCGGGACACAGCGGGTGACACAGCGGGACACAGCGGGACACAGCGGGGGACACAGCGTGGGACAAAGCGCGAGACAGCAGAGGACACAGCGAGGACACAGCTGGACACAGCGGGGACACAGAGGGACTCAGCAGGGGACATAGAGGGGAAAAAGCGGGACACCACGGGACACAGTAGGACACAGCGGGACACAGCGCGGACACTGCGGGACACAGCCGGGGGACACAGCGGTGGACAGCGGGGGATAGAGAAGGGACACAGCGGGACACAGAGGGGACACAGCTGGACAAAGTAGGGTACACAGCGGGGCACAGCGGACACACAACGGGGACAGAGCTGGACACAGAGGGACACTGATGGGACAGAGCGTGACACACCGGGACACAGCGGGACACAGCAGGGGACTCAGCGGGACACAGCGGGGGACACAGGGAGGACACAGCTGGACACTGAGGGAGACAGAGCGAGGACACAGCCGGACACAGCGAAACACAGCGTGACACAGTGGGGACACAGCAGGGGACACAGCGGGACACAGCCGGGGACACAGAGGGACACAGCGGGGTACACAGCAAGGACAAAGCGGGACACAGCGTGGGACACAGCGAGGACACAGCGGGACACAGCGGTAACACAGCGGGACACAGCTGGGGACACTGCAGGACACAGCGGGGACACAGCAAGGACACAGCGGGGGACACAGCGGGACACAGCCGGACACAGCCGGGGACACAGCGGGACACAGCGAGAGACACAGCGGGGGACACAGCGGGACACAGCGGGGAACAAAGAGAGGACACAGCGGGACCCAGCGGGACACAGAGTCGATAGAGCGGGGACACAGCGGGACACAGCGGTGACACAACGGGACTCAGCGGGGGACACTGCGGGACCCAGCGGGACCCAGCGGGGACACAGCAAGGACACAGCGGGGGACACAGCGGGACACAACGGGACACAGCGGGGGACACAGCGGGGTACACAGCCGGACAAAGCGGGACACAGCGGGGGACACAGGGGGGACCCAGCGGGACCCAGCGCGGGACACAGCGAGGACACATTGGGACACTGCGGGGACACAGCGGGACTCAGCGGGGGACACAGCAGTATACAGCGGGACACAGTGGGGACACAGCAGGGACACAGCGGAAACACAACTGGACAGAGCGGGGACACAGCTGGGGACACAACGGGACACATCTTGGGACACAGCGAGGACCCAGCAGAACACAGCGTGGGACACAGCGAGGACACAGCGGTACACAGCGGGACACAGCGGGGACACAGCAGTAGACACAGCGGGAACCAGTGGGGGACACAGCGGGACACAGCGGGGACTCACCAGGGGACACAGCGGGGGACAAACTGGGACACACGGGACACAGTGGGACACAGCGGGACACAGCGGGGACACTGCAGGGACATAGCGGGACACAGCGGGGTACACAGCGGGACACAGCAGTGGACACAGCGGGGACACAGCGGGACACAGCGGGGGACACAGCGAGGACACAGCGGGTCACAGCGGGACACAGCGTGGGACAAAGCAGGAGACAGTGCAGTGTGCAGGACACACTGGGACACAGCGTTGACAAAGCGTGAGACACAGCGAGGGACAGAGCGGGAGACAGCGGGGGACACAGCGAGGACACAGCGGGACACAGCGGTGAAACAGCAGGGACTCAGCGGGGGACACAGCGGGAGACAAAGAGGGACACCACGGAACACAGCGGGACACAGCGGGAAACAGCAGTGACCCTGCGGGGACACAGTGGGACACAGCGGGGGACAAAGCGGGACACAGAGGAGGACAGAGCGGGACACAGTGGGGGGCAGAGCGTGGGACACAGCGAGACACAGCGGGGACAAAGCTGGACACAGCGGGGTACACAGAGGGACACAGCGGGACACAGCTGGGGACACAGCGGGGACACAGCGGGACAAAGCGGAACACAGCGGGAGACAAAGCGGGAGACAGCAGGGCACACAGCGAGGACACAGGGGGAGACAGAGGCGACACAGAGGGTGACTCAGCGGGGGACACAGCGGGGGACAAAGTGGGATACCAGGGGACACAGTGTGACACAGCGGGACACAGCGGGGACACTGCGGGACACAGCAGGAAAATGCGGGGGACACAGCGGGCCACAGCGGGACACAGCGGGGGACCCAGCGGGGGACAGCGGAGACAGAGAGTGGCCACAGCGAGACACAGCGGTGACACAGCTGGACACAGCGGGGTACACAGCAGGACACAGCGGTCACACAGCGGGGACACAGCGGGACACAGCGGGACACGGGGGGACACAGCGGGACAAAGCGGTAGACACAGCGGGACACAGCAGGCACACAGCGGGGACACAGTGGGACACAGCAGGACACAGCGGGGGACAAAGCGGGACACAGTGGGGACCCAGTGAGGACACAGCGGGACACAGCAGGGGACACAGCGAGGACACAGCGGGGGACACAGCGGAGGACACAGCGGGACACAGCGGGGAACACAGCGAGGACACAGCGGGACACAGCGGGACACAGCGTCGATACAGCGGGGACACAGCGTTACACAGTGTGGTACACAGCTGTGGACTCAACGGGACACAGTGGGGTCACAGCCGGACACAGCGGGACACAGTGGGACACAGCGGGGAAAAAGCGTGAGACACAGCAGGGGATAGAGAGGGTGACAGCAGGGGACACAGCGAGGAAACAGCGGGACAAAGCGGTGACACAGCGGGGACTCAGGGGGTGACACAGCGGGACACAGCGGGGGACACAGCGGGACACAGCGCGGGACAAGGCGGGACACAGTGTGGGACAGAGCGTGGGACACAGCGAGACACAGCGGAGACAAAACTGGACACAGCGGGGTACACAGAGGGACACAGCAGGGACACAGCGGGAAAACAGCATGACACAAAAGGACACAGCGGGACACAGCGGGGGACACAGCGAGGACACAGCGGCACACAGTGGGGGCCACAGCAAGGATAGAGCAGGAAACAGCGGGGGACACAGCAGGACATAGCGGGGGACAGAGCGGGACACAGCGGGACACAGCGGGGGACACAGGATGGACACAGCGGTACACAGCGGGGGACAGATCGAGGACACATTGGGACACAGCGGGGACACAGCGGGACTCAGCAGGGGACACAGCAGTACACAGCGGGACACAGCGGGACACAGCAGGGACACAGCGGGGGACACAGCGGGACACAGTGTGGGACACAGAGGGGGACACAGCGGGGAAAAAAGCGAGGCCACAGCAGAACACAGCGTGGGACACAGCGAGGACACAGCGGGACACAGCGGGACACAGCATCGATACAGCGGCGACACAGTGGGACACAGCGAGGTACACAGCTGGGGACACAACGGGACACAGTGGGGGCACAGCCGGACACAGCGGGACACAGCGGTACACAGCGGGGACACTGCGGAAACATAGTGGGACACAGCTGGGTACACAGCGGGACACAGCGGGACACAGCTTGGGACACAGCGGGGACAAAGCGGCAGACAGCGGGGGACACAGCGAGGACACAGCGGGACACAGCGGCGACACAGAGGGGACTCAGCGGGACAAAGCGGGGGACACAGCATGACACATCGGGACACAGCGGGGGACACAGCGGGGGACAGCGGAGACAGAGAGGGGCCAAAGCGAGACACAGCGGTGACACAGCTGGACACAACGGAGTACACAGCAGGACACAGCCGGGCACACAGCGGGGACACAGCGCGACACAGCAGGACACAGCAGGGACCGAGCGGGACATAAGGGGACACAGCCGAACACAGCAGGGGACACAGCAGGACACAGCTGGGGACCCAGCGAGGACACAGCGGGACACAGTGGGGGACACAGCTGAGGACACAGCGGGACACAGCGGGGAACACAGCGAGGACACAGCGGGACCCAGCAGGACACAGCGTCAATACAGCGGGGACACAGTGTTACACAGAGTGTTACCCAGCTGTGGACACAACGGGACAGAGTGGGGGCACAGCGAGACACAGCGGGACACAGCGAGGACACAGCGGGACACATTGGTGACACAGCGGGGGACACAGCAGGACACAGCAGCGGACACAGCGGGGGACACAGCGGGACACAGCGAGACACAGCGGGACACAGCATGGACACAGCAGTGGACACAGCGGGACATAGCGGGGGACACAGCTGGGGACACAACGGGACACAGCGGGGGACACAGAGAGGACACAGCGGGACACAGCGGGACACAGTGGGGGACACAGCGGGATCCAGCGGGAGATCCAGCGAGGACACAGCAGGACACAGCGGGGGACTAATCGGGACACAGTGTGGACACAGCAGTAGACACAGCGGGACATAGCAGGGGACACAGCTGGGGACACAACGGGACACAGCAGGGGACACAGCGAGGACAGAGCGGGACACAGTGGGACACAGCGGAGACACAGCGTCGATACAGCGGGGACACAGCGATACCCCGCGGGCAACACAGGAAGGAAACAGCGGGACCCAGTGGGACACAGCGTCGATACAGCGGGACACAACGGGGTACACAGCTGGGGACACAACAGGACACAGGGGGGGACACAGCGGTACACAGCGGGACATAGCGGGGGACACAGCGGGACCCAACGGGAGACCCAGCAAGGACACAGCGGGACACAGCGGGGGACACAGGGGGACACAGCGGGACACAGTGGGGACACTGCGGGAACATAGTGGGACACAGAGGGGTACACAGCAGGACACAGCGCTACACAGCTAGGGACACAGCGGGGACAAAGCGGCAGACAGCGGGGGACACAGCGAGGACACAGCGGGACACAGCGGCGACACAGAGGGGACTCAGCGGGACAAAGCGGGGAACACAGCGGGACACAGCGGGATACAGCGGGGAACAGCGGAGACAGAGAGGGGCCAAAGAGAGACGCAGCGGTGACACAGCTGGACACAACGTAGTACACAGCAGGACACAGCCGGGCACACAGCGGGGACACAGCAGGCACCAAGCGGGACATAGCGGGACACAGCGGAACACAGCAGGGGACACAGCGGGACACAGCAGGGGACCCAGCTAGGACACAGCGGGACACAGCGGGGGACACAGCTGGGGACACAGCGGGACACAGCGGGGAACTCAGAGAGGACACAGCGGGACCCAGCAGGACACAGCGTCGATACAGCAGGGACACACTGTTACACAGCGAGGTACCCAGCTGTGGACACAACGGGACAGAGTGGGGGCACAGCGAGACACAGCGGGACACAGCGAGAAAACAGCGGGACTCATTGGTGACACAGCGGGGGACACAGCAGGACACAGCAGCGGACACAGCGGGGGACACAGCGGGACACAGCTCGACACAGTGGGGGACACAATGGGGACACAGCGGGACACAGCAGGGGACACAGCGAGGACACATCGGAACATAGCGGGGGACACAGAGAGGACACAGCGGGACACAGCGAGACAAAGCGGGACACAGCGTGGACACAGCAGTAGACACAGCGGGACATAGCAGGGGACACAGCTGGGGACACAACGGGACACAGCAGGGGA
>NW_012292317.1:0-4520 GCF_000151885.1 Dipodomys ordii | reverse complement strand
AAGAAGAATTTTGAAGAAGAAGAAGAAGAAGAAGAAGAAGAAGAAGAAGGAAGAGGAGGAGGAGGAGGAGGAGGAGGAAGAGGAGGTGGAGGAGGAGGAGGAGGAGGAGAAGAAGAAGAAGAAGAAGAAGAAGAAGAAGAAGAAGCAAAAGGAGAAGAAGGAGCTAAAGGAGAAGGAGAAGAAGAAGCAGAAGAGGAAGAAGCAGAAGGAGAAGAAGGAGAAGCAGAAAGAGAAGCAGGAGAAGCAGAAGAAGCAGTAGCAGGAGGAGCAGAAGCAGAAGAAAAAGAAGAAGCATGAGAAGCAGAAGCAGAAGGAGAAGGAGAAGATGTAGAAGCAGAAGGAGAAGCAGAAGGAAAAGCAGAAGAACGAGAAGGAGAAGGAGAAACAGAAGGAAAAGCAGAAGGAGAGGCAGAGGGAGAAGCCGAAGGAAAAGCAGGAATAGCAGAAGAAGCAGAAGCCAAAGGTGAATCAAAAGAAGCAGGAGAAGCAGAAGCAGAAGAAGAAGCATAAGATCAAGCACAAGCAGAAGGAGATGCAGGAGAAGCAGGAGAAGCAGAAGAAGCTGAAGCTGAAGGAGAAGCAGAAGTAGGAGAAGGAGGAGAAGCAGAAGGAGAAGCAGAAGCAGAATGAGTATCAGAAAGAGAAGCAGGAGAAGCACAAGGAGCAGAAGCAGGAGATCCCGATAGAGAAGAAGAAGAAGAAGCAGAAACAGAAGCATGAGATGCTAAGAAGCAGACGCAAATGAAGCAGAAGCAAATGAAACAGAATCAGAAGAAGCATAAGTAGCAGAAGCAGAAGCAGTAGTAGAAGCAGAAGAACGAGAAGGAGAAAGAGAAATATAAGGAGAAGCAGAAGGAGAAGCAGAAGTAGGAGAAGGAGAAGGAAGAGCAGCAGAAGCAATAGGAGAAGCAGAAGGAGTAGCAGAAGCAAATTAGAAGCAGAAAGAGAAGCAGTAGAAGCAGAAGAAGCAGGAAAAGCAGAAGCAAAAGAAAGAGAAGAAGAAGAAGAAGAAGAAGAAGAAGAAGAAGAAGAAGAAGAAGAAGAAGAAGAAGAAGAAGAAGAAGAAGAAGAAGAAGAAGAAGAAGAAGAAGAAGAAGAAGAAGAAGAAGGAGAAGGAAAAGGAGAAGCAGAAGGAGAAGCAGAAGAAGCAGAAGAAACAGAAGAAACAGAAGCAAGAGAAGCAGAAGCAGAAGAAAAAGAATAAGCATAAGAAGCAGAATCAGCAGAAGGAGAAGGAGCAGCAGAAGGAGAAGCAGAAGCAGAAAGAGAAGCAGAAACAGAAGGCGAACAAGAAGGAGAAGCAGGAGAATCAGAAGAAGTAAAAGTAGAAGTAGAAAGAGAAGGAGAAGAAGGAGAAGCAGAAGTAGAATCAGAAGAAACAGAAGAAGAAGAAGCAGAAGAAACAGAAGCAAAAAAACAGAAGAAGGAGAAGAGCAGAAGCAGAAGGAGAAGCAGAAGAAGAAGAAGAAGAAGAAGAAGAAGAAGAAGAAGAAGAAGAAGAAGAAGAAGAAGAAGAAGAAGAAGAAGAAGGAGAAGGAGAAGCAGAATGAGAAGCAGGAGAAGCTGAAGAAGCAGGAGAAGAAGAAGCAGAAGAAACAGGAGAAGCCGAAGAAGTAGAAGCAGAATCTGAAGCAGAAGGAGAAACAGAAGAAGCACAATGTGAAGCAGAAGCAGAAGAAACAGAAATAGTAGAATAAGCAGAAGCAGAAGCACCAGGAGAATCAGAAGAAGAAGAAGGAGAAGGCGAAAGAGAAGGATTAGGAGTAGGAGAATCAAAAGGATAAGCAGAACCAGAAAGAGACGCAGAAGGAGAAGCAGCACGAGAAGTAGGAGTAGCAGGAGAAGAAGAAGCAGGAGAAGCAGAAGAAACAGAAGGCGCAGAGGCAGAATGAGAAGCAGAAGGAGAAATTGAAGCAGAAGCAGAAGCAGAAGGAGAAGCAGAAGAAGAAGCAGAAGAAGGAGAAGGACAAGGAGAAGGAGAATGAGAAGCAGAAAGAGAAGCAGAACGAGAAGCAGGAGAAGCAGAAGTTGGAGAAGCTGAAGCAGAAGAAACAGAAGAAGGGGAAGAAGCAGAAGCAGAAGGAGAAGCAGAAACAGAAGGAAAAGCAGAAAGAGAAGCAGGAGAAGCAGAAGAAGCAGCAGCAGGAGAAGCAGAAGCAGAAGAAGCCGAAAAAGCAAAAGCAGAACGTGAAGCAGAAGGAGAAGCAGGAGAAGCAGAAGAAGCAGAATCTGGAGAAGCAGAAGGAGAAGCAGAAGCAGAAAGAGAAGCAAAAGCAGAAGGAGAAGAAGAAGAAACAGAAGAAGCAGAGGCAGTAGTAGAAGAAGCAGAAGATTCAGAAGCAGAAGGAGAAGCAGAAGGAAAAGCAGAAGAACTAGAAGGAGAAGGAGAAGGAGAAACAGGAGTAGAAGCAGAAAGAGAAGCAGAAGAAGGAGCAGTAGAAGGAATAGCGGCAGGAGAAACAGAAAGAGCAGCAGAAGGAGAAGCAGGAAATGCAGAAACAGGAGAAGAACAAGCAGAAGAAACAGGAGAAGGACAAGAAGCAGAAGCAGAAGGAGAAGCAGAAAGAGAAGGAGGGGAAGCAGAAGAAGAAGAAGCAGGAGAAGCAGAAGCATAAGAATCCGAAGAAGCAGAAGCAGAACCTGAAGCAGAAGGAGAAGCAGGAGAAGCAGAAGAATCAGAATCTGGAGAAGCAGAATGAGAATCAGAAGAAGCAGAAGCAGAAAGAGAATCAAAAGCAGAAGGAGAAGCAGAAGAAACAGAAGAAGTAGAAGCAGTAGCAGTTGTAGCAGAAGCAGTAGGAAAAGCAGAAGAACAAGAAGGAGAAGGAGAAACAGGAGAAGCAGAAGGAGAAGCAGAAAGAGAAGCAGGTAAAGCAGAAGAAGAAGGAGCAGAAGGAGAATCAGAAGGAGAAGCAGAAGAAGGAGAAGGAGAAGCAGAAGCAGAAGAAGATGCAGAAGGAGAAGCAGAAGAAGCAGAAGCAGAAGGAGAAGCAGGAAAAGCAGAAGAAGCAGAAACAAAAGGTGAAGCAAAAGAAGGAGATTGAGAAGCAGAGGCAGAAGAAGAAGCATAAGGACAAGCAGAAGGAGATGCAGAAGGAGAAGCAGGAGAAGCAGAAGAAGCAGAAGCTGAAAGAGAAGCAGAAGTAGGAGAAGGAGAAGGAGGAGAAGCAGAAGCAGAAGGAGAAGCAGAAGCAGAATGAGAAGCAGAAAGAGAAGCAGGAGGAGGACAAGAAGCAGAAACAGGAGAAGCCGAAAGAGAAGAAGCAGAAAACAGAAGCAGAAGGAGAAGCAGAAGGAGAAGCAGCAGAAGAAGTAGAACCAGAAATTCAGGCACGAGAAACAGAAGAAGCAGAAGCAGAAGGAGAAGCAAAAAGAGAAGCAGAAGGAGAAGTAGAAAAAGCAGCAGAAGAAGCAGAAAAACAAGCAGGAGAAGCAGAAGCAGAAAGAGAAGTAGAAGCAGAAGAAGCAGAAGAAGAAGCAGTAGAAGCATAAGAAGCAGAAGCAGAACCAGAAGAAAAAGAAGAAGCATAAGAAGCAGAAGCAGAGGGAGAAACAGAAGAAGGAGAAGGAGCAGCAGAAGGTGAAACAGAAGGAGATGCAGAAGCAGAAAGAGAAGCAGAAATAGAAGGAGAAGAAGAAGGAGAAGTTGGAAAATCAGAAGAAGCAGAAGCAGAAAGAGAAGCAGAAGAAGGAGAAGGAGAAGCAGAAGGAGAAGGACAAGCAGGAGAAGCAGAAGAAGCAGAAGCGGGAGAAGCAGAAGCAGAAGAAGAAGCAGAAGAAGGAGAAGGAGCAGAAGGAGAAGCAGAAGCAGAAGGAGAAGCAGAAAGATAAGCAGAAGAAGCAGTAGCAGGAGAAGCAGAAGCAGAAGAAACAGAAGAAGCCGAAGAATCAGAAGGAGAACCTGAAGCAGAAGGAGAAGCAGAAGCAGCAGAAGCTGGAAAAGCAGAAGCAGAAGAAACCGAACAAGCAGAAGAAGCAGAAGCAGAACGAGAAGCAGAAGAAGAAGGAGAAAGAGAAGGATTAGGAGTAGGAGGAGCAGAAGCAGAATAAGAAGCAGAAAGAGAAGCAGAAGGAGAAGCAGAAGGAGAAACAGAAGAAGCAGAAGCAGGAGAAGCAGAAGCAAAATGAGAAGCACAAGAAGGAGAAATTGAAGGAGAAGGAGAATGAGACGGAGAAGCAGAAGGAGAAGTAGGAGAAGCAGAAGAAGAAGAAGCAGGAGAAGCAGAAACAGAAGAAACAGAAGGAGAAGAGCAGAAGCAGAAGTAGAAGCAGAAGGAGAAGCAGAAGAAGCAGAAGCTGAAGTAGAAGAAGAAGAAACAGAAAAAGCAGAAGAAGCAGAAGAAGAAGCAGCAGGAATAGCAGAAGAAGAAGAAGGAGAAGGAGAAAGACAAGGATTAGGAGTAGGAGAAACAGAAGGATAAGCAGAAGCAGAAAGAGAAGGAGAAGGAGAAGCAGGAGAAGCAGAAGAAGCAGAAGCAGGAGAAGCAGAAGCAGAATGAAAAGCAGAAGAAGGAGAAATT
>NW_012292316.1:0-3313 GCF_000151885.1 Dipodomys ordii | reverse complement strand
TAAGCAGTATTGAGAAGCAGGTGAAGCTCATTATTCAGATGCTGATGAGTTCGATTGATAAGTAGCATATGAAGTAGATACTGATGTTGAAGTTTGTAGCCGAAGCAGTAGGAGTAGCAGAAGGTGATTTTGATGATTCTGCAGATATTATATGTAGCTGAAGAAGCATTTTTTGATGCAGTTTAAGTTGAAGCACAAAGAGATCTTAGAAGCAGATTAAGCAGAAGAAGCAGAAGCAGAAGAAGAAGCAGTGGAAGCTTAAGAAGCAGAAGCAGAAGAACAAGAAGAAGCATAAGAAGCACATGCAGAAGCAGAGGGAGAAACAGATGAAGGAGAAGGAGCAGCAGAAGTTGAAGCAGAAGGAGATGCAGATGCAGAAAGAGAAGCATAAACAGAAGGAGAAGGAGCAGGAAAAATTAGAGAATCAGAAGAAGCAGAAGCAGAAGCAGAAAGAGAAGCAGAAGAAGGAAAAGGAGAAGCAGAAGCAGAAGGACAAGCAGGAGAAGCAGAAGAAGCAGAAGCGGGAGAAGAAGAAGAAGAAGAAGAAGAAGAAGAAGAAGAAGAAGAAGAAGAAGAAGAAGAAGAAGAAGAAGAAGAAGAAGAAGAAGAAGAAGAAGAAGAAGAAGAAGAAGAAGAAGAAGAAGAAGAAGAAGAAACAGAAGAAGTAGAAGGAGCAGAAGGAGAAGCATAAACAGAAGGAGAAGCAGAAAGAGAAGCAGAAGAAACAGAAGAAGCAGTAGCAGGAGGAGCAGAAGCAGAAGAAACAGAAGAAGCCCAAGAAGCAGAAGGAAAACTTGAAGAAGAAGGAGAAGCAGAAGCAGGAGAAGCTGGAAAAGCAGAAGTAGAAGAAACAGAACAAGCAGAAGAAGCAGAAGCAGAACGAGAAGCAGAAGAAGAAGAAGGAGAAAGAGAAGGATTAGGAGTAGGAGGAGCAGAAGCAGAATTAGAAGCAGAAAGAGAAGCAGAAGGAGAAACAGAAGAAGCAGAAGCAGGAGAAGCAGAAGCAGAATGAGAAGCACAAGAAGGAGAAATTGAAGGAGAAGGAGAATGGGACGGAGATGCAGAAGGCAAAGTAGGAGAAGCAGAAGAAGAAGAATCAGGAAAGAAGCAGAAGCAGAAGAAGGAGAAGAGCAGAAGCAGAAGGAGAAACAGAAGCGGAAGGAGAACAAGAAGAAGAAGAAGCTGAAGCAGAAGAAGAAGAAACAGAAAAAGCAGAAGAAGCAGAAGAAGCAGCAGGAGAAGCAGAAGAAGCAGAAGGAGAAGGAGAAAGAGAAGGATTAGGAGTAGGAGAAACAGAAGGATAAGCAGAAGCAGAAAGAGAAGCAGGAGAAGCAGAAGACGCAGGAGAAGCAGAAGCAGAAGAAACAGGAGAAGCCGAAGAAGCAGAAGCAGAATCTGAAGCAGAAGGAGTAACAGAAGAAGCACAATCTGAAGCAGAAGAAACAGAAATAGTAGAATAAGCAGAAGCAGAAGCAGCAGGAGAAGCAGAAGAAGAAGAAGGAGAAGGCGAAAGAAAAGGATTAGTAGTAGGAGAAGCCAAAGGATAAGCAGAAGCAGAAAGATAAGCAGAAGGAGAAGCAGCACGAGAAGAAGGAGAAGCAGGAGAAGCAGAAGCATGAGAAGGAGAAGAAACAGAAGACACAGAAGCAGAATGAGAAGCAGAAGAAGAAATTGAAGCAGAAGCAGAAGCAGAAGGAGAAGCAGAAGAAGGATAAGGAGAAGCAGAAAGAGAAGCAGAAAGAGAAGCAGAACGAGAAGAAGGAAAAGCAGAGGAAGCAGAAGCAGGAGAAGCAGAAGGAGAAGAAACAGGAGAAGGACAAGAAGCAGAAGCAGAAGGAGAAGCAGAAGAGAAGCAGGAAAAGCAGAAGGAGGAGAAGCAGGAGAAACAGAAAGAGAAGAAAAAGGAGAAGGACAAGAAGCAGAAGCAGAAGGAGAAGCAGAAACAGAAGGAGAAGCAGAAAGAGAAAGAGGGGAAGCAGAAGAAGCAGAAGGAGGAGAACCAGAAGCAAAAGAATCCGAAGAAGCAGAAGCAGAACCTGAAGCAGAAGGAGAAGCAGGAGAAGCAGAAGAAGCAGAATCTGGAGAAGCAGAATGAGAAGCTGAAGTAGAAGCAGATGCAGAAGCAGAAAGAGAATCAAAAGCAGAAGGAGAAGCAGAAGAAACAGAAGAAGCAGAAGCAGTAGCAGTTGCAGCAGAAGCAGAAGGAGAAACAGAAGGAAAAGCAGTAGAACGAGAAGGAGAAGGAGAAACAGAAGGAGAAGCAGAAGGAGAATCAGAAGGAGAAGCAGAAGGAGAAACAGAAGCAGAAGAAGAAAGAGAAGCAGTAGCAGAAGAAGACGGAGAAGGAGAAACAGGAGAAGCAGAAGAAGCAGAAGCAGAAGGAGAAGTAGAAGAAGGAGAAGGAGAAGGAAGAGCCGCAGAAGCAATAGGAGAAGCAGAAAGAGAAGCAGAAGCAGATTGAGAAGCAGAAAGAGAAGCAGTAGAAGCAGAAGAAGCAGGAAAAGCAGAAGCAGAAGAAAGAGAAGAAGAAGAAGACGAAGAAGAAGAAGCAGCATAAGGAGAAGCATAAGGAGAAGTATAAGGAGAAGCAGTAGAAGCAGAAGAAGCAGAAGCAGGAGAAGCAGAAGCAGAAGAAAAAGAATAAGCAAAAGAAGCAGAAGCAGAAGCAGTGGGAGAAGCAGAAGAAGGAGAAGGAGAAGGAGCAGCAGAAGGAGAAGCAGAAGCAGAAAGAGAAGCAGAAACAGAAGGAGAACAAGAAGGAGAAGCAGGAGAATCGGAAGAAGCAGAAAGAGAAGGAGAAGAAGGAGAAGCAGAAGTAGAATCAGAAGAAACAGAAGAAGAAGAAGCAGAAGGAACAGAAGCAAAAAAACAGAAGAAGGAGAAGAGCAGAAACAGAAGCAGAAGGAGAATCAGAAGCAGAAGGAGAAGCAGAAAGAGAAGCAGGAGAAGCAGAATAAGCAGGAGAAGCAGAAGCAGAAGAAACAGGAGAAGCCGAAGAAGCAGAAGCAGAATCTGAAGCAGAAGGAGAAACAGGAGAAGCACAATCTGAAGCAGAAGCAGAAGAAACATAAATAGTAGAATAAGCAGAAGCAGAAGCACCAGGACAAGCAGGGAAGCAGAAGCAGAAGAAGCAGAAGGAGAAGCAGAAGGAGAAACAGAAGCAGAAGAAGCAGCAGAAGGAGAAACAGAAGCAGAAGAAGATGCAGAAGGAGAAGCAGGAGAAGCAGAAGAAGCAGAAGCAGAAGGAGAAGTAGAAGTAGGAGAAGGAGAAGGAAGAGCCGCAGAAGAAATAGGAGAAGCAGAAGGAGAAGCA
>NW_012292315.1:0-7835 GCF_000151885.1 Dipodomys ordii | reverse complement strand
GCGGGAAACAGCCGGGGACACAGCGAGGACACAGCAGGACACAGCGGGGTACACAGAGACAGACACAGCGGTGCAATTCGGGAGACACGGGGACACAGCGGGACACAGCGGAACACAGCGGGGACACAGCGGGATATCGCGGGGACAAAGCGGGGACAGATCGGGACACAGAGGTACACAGCGAGGGACACAGCGGGGGACAGTGGGGACAAACCGGGGAACAACGGGGACACAGGGGGACACAGCTGGAACACAGCGAGGACACAGCGGGACACAGCGGGGACACAGCGAGTACACAGCGGGACACAGCCTGACACAGCAGAACACAGAGGGGAACACAGCGGGGGACACAGCGGGACGCAGCGGGGTACACAGTGGGACACATCGGGGATACAGCAGGGACACAGCGGGACACAGCGGGGGACAGAGCAGGATATAGCGGGGGACACAGCGGGACACAGCAGTACAGAGCGAGGAACACAGCGGGATATAGCAGGGGACACAACGAGGACAAAGCGAGACACAGAGGGACACAGCAGGGGACACAGCAAGGCCACAGCGGGAAACAGCGGGGGACACAGCAGGGGACACAGCAGGACACAGGGGGTCACAGCGGGACACAAAGGGGGACCCAGTGTTACACAGCGGGACACAGCAGGACACAGCGGGGACACAGCAGGGGACACAGCAGGACACAGAGGGGAACAAAGGGGGCACACAGCGGGACACAATGGGGGACACAGCGGGACAAAGCGGGACACAGTGGGGACAGAGTGGGACACAGCGGGGACACAGCGGGGGACACAGCGGGGACACAGCGGGGACACAGCGAGACACACCGGGGACACAGCGGGGACACAGCAGCGACACAGAGGAACACAGCGGGGGCCACAGCAGGACACAGCCTGGGACAGAGCGGTACACAGCGTGGACACAGCATGACACAGCGAGACACAGCAGTGACAAAGCGGCGACACAGCGGGAAACATAGGGACACAGCGGGACACAGCCTGACAGAGCGGGAACACAGCGGGGACAAAGCGGGGGACACAGTGGGGGACACAGCGGTCAACAGCGGGGGACACAGCGGGACTCAGCTGGGGACACATCAAAGGACACAGCGGGTGACACAGCGGGGAAAACAGCGGGAAACAGCGGGGGACACAGTGAGGACACAGCAGGACACAGCGGGGTACACAGAGGCAGACACAGCGGTACACATCGGGACACAGCGGGGACACAGCGGGACACAGCGGGGACACAGCAGGACACAGCGGGGACACAGCAGGGACACAGCAGGAAACAGCGGGGACACAGCAAGGACACAACGGGACACAGCGGGACACAGCGGGGGACACAGCGGGACACAGCGGGACACAGCGGGAACAAAGCGGGGGACAAAGTGGGGAAACAGCAGGACACAGCGGGACAAAACGGGACACAGCTGGACACAGCGGGGACACAGCAGGGGACACAGCGGGGGACAGTGGGGACACAGCCGGACACAGAAGGACACAGCGGGAAACAGCGGGGACACAGCGAGGACACAGCGGGGACACAGCCCAACAGAGCGGGGAACACAGCAGGATATAGCAGGGGACACAACGAGGACAAAGCGGGACACAGAGGGACACAGCAGCGGGCACAGCAAGGCCACAGTGGGACATAGCGGGACACAGCGCGGGACACAGAGGGACACAAAGGGGGACAAAGCGTTACACAGCGGGGACACAGTGGGACACAGAGGGGAACAAAGGGGGCACACAGCGGGACACAATGGGGGACACAGCGGGACAAAGCAGGACACAGTGGGGACAGAGTGGGACACAGCGGGGACACAGCGGGGGACACAGCGGGGACACAGCGGGGACACAACGAGACACACCGGGGACACAGCGGGGACACAGCAGCGAGACAGCGGAACACAGCGGGGGACACAGCGGGACACAGCCTGGGACAGAGCGGAACACAGCCTGGACACAGCGGGACACAGCGAGACACAACAGTGACAAAGCGGCGAAACAGCGGGACACAGCGGGACACAGCGGGGGACAGAGGGGACACACCGGTGGACAACGGGGACCCAGCATGACAGCGCGGGTGTCACAGTGGGAAACAGCGGGGACACAGAGGGATACAGCGGGACACAGAGGGACAGAGCGGGGACACAGCTTTCACAAAGCGCGGGACACAGTGAGGGACACAGCGGTAAACAGCGGGGAACACAGCGGGACTCAGCTAGGGACACATCAAAGGACACAGTGGGGACAGAGTGAGACACAGCTGGGACACAGCGGGGACACAGCGGGACACAGCAGCGACACAGCGTAACACAGCGGGGGACACAGCGGGACACAGCCTGGGACAGAGCGGGACACAGCGTGGACACAGCGGGACACAGCGAGACACAGCAGTGACAAAGTGGCGACACAGCGGGACACATCGGGACACAGCGGGACAAAGCAGGGGACAGAGGGGACACACCGGTAGACATCGGTGACACAGCAGGACAGCGCGGGGGTCACAGTGGGAAACAGCGGGGACACAGAGGGACACAGTGGGACACAGTGGGACACAGCGGGGACAAAGCGGGGGACACAGTGGGGGACACAGCGGTAAACAGCGGGGAACACAGCGGGACTCAGCAGGGGACACATCAAAGGACACAGTGGGGGAAACCGAAGGAAACAGCCGGGGACACAGCGAGGACACAGCAGGACACAGCGGGGTACACAGAGGAAGACACAGCGGTGCACTTCGGGACACAGAGGGACAGCGGGACACAGCGGGACACAGCGGGACATCGCGGGGACAAAGCGGGGACAGAGCGGGACACAGAGGTACACAGCGAGGGACCCAGCGGTGGACAGTGGGGACAAACCGGGGAACAACGGGGACACAGCGGGACACAGCTGGGACACAACGAGGACACAGCGGGACACAGCGGGGACACAGCGAGTACACAGCGGGACATAGCCGGACACAGCAGGACACAGAGGGGAACACAGCGGGGGACACAGCGGGACAGAGCGGGACACAGTAGGGTACACAGTGGGACACATCGGGGATACAGCAGGGACACAGCGGGACACAGCGGGGGACAGAGCAGGATATAGCGGGGGACACAGCGGGACACAGCGGTACAGAGCGGGGAACACAGCGGGATATAGCAGGGGAAACAACGAGGACAAAGCGGGACACAGAGGGACACAGCAAGGCCACAGCGGGACACAGCGGGGGATACAGCAGGGGACACAGCAGGACACAGGGGGACACAGCGGGACACAGCGGGGACACAACGGGGAACACAGCGGGACACAAAGGGGGACCCAGCCTTACACAGCAGGGACACAGCGGGACACAGCGGAGACACGAGGACCCAGCGGGGACACAGCGGGACACAGCAGGGGACACAGAGGTGGACAAAGCAGAACACAGCGGGACACAGCGCGACACAGTGGGACACAGCAGGGACACAGCGAGGACACAGTGGGACACAGCGGGGAACACAGCGGGGGACACAGCCGGACACAGCGGGGGACACAGCATGGACACAGCAAGTCACAGCGGGGAAATAGTGGGGGACACAGCGGGAGACAGAAGGACACAGCGAGGACACAGCGGGACACAGGAGGACACAGCGGGGACACAGCGGGGAAACAGCGGGGGACACAGTAGGACACTGCGGGGACACAGAGGGGCTTATCGGTTACACAGTGAGGACACACAAGGGACAAAGCGGGGACACAGCAGGGACACAGCAGGACCCAGCGGGACCCAGCGGGGACACAGCAGGGACACAGCAGGACACAGCGGGGGACACAGCAGGGGACACAGCGGGGGACAGCGGGGACACAGAGGTACACAGCAGGACACAGCGGGGACACAGCAAGGACACAACGGTTCACAGCAGGACACAGCGGGGAACACAGCAGGGGACACAGCCGGACACAGCAGGACACAGCGGGAAACAGCGGGGACACAGCGAGGACACAGCGGGACACAGCGGGACACAGAGGGGACACAGCGGGGGACAGCGGGGACACAGCGGGACACATTGGGACAAAATTGGACACAACTGGGCACAGCGGTGACACAGCAGGGGACACAGCGGGGGACAGCGGGGACACAGCCGGACACAGCAGGACACAGCGGGAAACAGCGGGGACACAGCGAGGACACAGCGGGACACAGCGGGACACAGAGGGGACACAGCGGGGGACATCAGGGAGACACAGCGGGGACACAGCGGCACACAGAGGAGACACAGCGGGGGACAGCAGGGAGACACAGCGGGGACACAGCGGGAACACATCGGTACACAGCGGGACACAGGGGGTACACAGCAGGACACAGCGGGACACAGCGGGAAACACAACCGGACACAGTGGGGGACACAGCGGGACACAGCGGTAAACCTCGGGGGACACAGCGGGACTCAGCTGGGACACATCAAAGGACACAGCGGGTGACACAGCGGGGGAAACAGCGGGAAACAGCGGGGGACACAGCGAGGACACAGCAGGACAGAGCGGGGTACACAGAGGCAGACGCAGCGGTACACATCGAGACACAGCGGGGAAACAGCAGGACACAGCAGGGACACAGCGGGGACACAGCGAGGAAGAGCGGGACCCAGCGGGGACACAACGTGGACACAGCGGGACCCAGCGGGGGACACTGAGGCGGACACAGCTGAACACAGCGGGACACAGCGCAACACAGCGGGACACAGCGGGGACACAGCGAGGACACAGTGGGACACAGCGGGGACCACAGCGGGGGACACAGCGGGACACAGCGGGACACAGCGGGGGACACAGCATGGACACAGCAAGTCACAGTGGGGAAATAGTGGGGGACACAGCGGGGACACAGCGGGATACAGAAGGAAACAGCGAGGACACAGCGGGACACAGGAGGACACAGCGGGGACACAGCGGGGAAACAGCGGGGGACACAGTGGGACACTGCGGGGACACAGAGGGGCTTAGCGGTTACACAGTGAAGACACACCAGCGACACAGCGGGGACACAGCGGGGACACAGCGGGGACACAGCGGGACACAGCGGAACACAGCGGGGACACAGCGGGGACACAGCGGGACACAGTGGGGGACACAGCAGGGGATACAGCGGGGGACAGCGGGGACACAGAGGGACACAGCGGGTCAAAGCGGGGGACACAGAGGCAGACACTGCAGGACACAGGGGGACACAGCGGGACAGAGCTGGACACAGCGAGAACACAACGGGACACAGCGGGACACAGTGGTGTACACAGCAGGGCACACAGCGGGACACAGCAGGGGACACAGCGGGACACAGAGGGGACAAAGCAGGGGACAAAGCGGGGACACAGCGGGACACAGCGGGACCAAACAGGACACAGCTGGACACAGCGGGGACACATCAGGGGACACAGCGGGGGACAGCGGGGACACAGCCGGACACAGCAGGACACAGCGGGGACACAGTAAGGACACAGTGGGACACAGCGAAGACACAGCGGGACACAGAGGGGGACCCAGCGTTACACAACGGGGACACAGCGGGACACAGCGGGGACAAAGCAGGGGACACAGCAGGACACAAAGGGGAACAAAGGGGGCACACAGCGGGACAAGCGGGGGACACAGCGGGACAAAGCGGGACACAGTGGGGACAGAGTGGGACACAGCGGGACACAGCAGCGACACAGCGGAACACAGCGGGGGACACAGCGGGACACAGCCTGGGACAGAGCGGGACACAGCGTGGACACAGCGGGACACAGCGAGACACAGCAGTGACAAAGCGGCGACACAGCGGGACACATCGGGACACAGCGGGACACAGTGGGGGACAGAGGGGACACACCGATGGACAACGGGGACACAGCAGGACAGTGCGGGGGTCACAGTGGGAAACAGCGGGGACACAAGGGGACACAGGGGGCGACACAGAGGGACACAGGGATTCACAGCAGTTCACAGCGGGGATACAGCAGGGACACAGCGGGACACAGCGGGGGACAGAGAGGCGGACACAGCAGAAAACTGCGGGACACAGCGCGACACAGCGGGACACAGCGGGGAGACAGAGAGGACAGAGTAGGACACAGAGGGGAACACAGTGGGGGAAACAGCGGGACACAGCAGGACACAGCAGGGTACACAGCATGGACACAGCAAGTCACAGCGGGGAAATAGTGGGGGACACAGCGGGATACAGAAGGACACAGCGGGACAAAGGAGGACACAGCGGGGACACAGAGGGGAAACAGCGGGGGACACAGTGGGGACACAGCAGGGACACAGCGGAACATAGCGGGGTACACAGCAGGGGACACAGCAGGACACAGCAGGGGACACAGCGGGACACAGAGGGGACAAAGCAGGGGACAAAGCGGGGACACAGCGGGACACAGCGGGACAAAATGGGACACAGATGGACACAGCGGGGACACAGCATGGGACACAGCGGGGGACAGCGGGGACACAGCCGGACACAGCAGGACACAGCAGGAAACAACGGGGACACAGTAAGGACACAGTGGGACACAGCGAAGACACAGCGGGACACAGAGGGGGACCCAGCGTTACACAGCGGGGACACAGCTGGACACAGCGGGGACAAAGCAGGGGACACAGCAGGACACAAAGGGGAACAAAGGGGGCACACAGCGGGACACAGCGGGGGACACAGCGGGACAAAGCGGGACACAGTGGGGACAGAGTGGGACACAGCGTGGACACAGCGGGGGACACATCGGGGACACAGCGGGGACACAGCGGGACACACCAGGGAAACAGCGGGGACATAGCCGGACACAGCAGGGACACAGTGGAACACAGCGGGGGACACAGCTGGACACAGCCTGTGACAGAGCGGGACACAGCCTGGACACAGCGGGACACAGCGAGACACAGCAGTGACAAAGCAGCGACACAGCGGGACATTCGGGACACAGCAGGACACAGCGGGGGACAGAGGGGACACACCGGTGGACAACGGGGACACAGCAGGACAGTGCGGGGGTCACAGTGGGAAACAGCGGGGACACAAGGGGACACAGGGGGCGACACAGCGGGACACAGCGAGGATAGAGCAGGGACACAGCGCGACAAAGCGGGGGACAGAGAGGCGGACACAGCAGAAAACTGCGGGACACAGCGCGACACAGCGGGACACAGCGGGGAGACAGAGAGGACAGAGTGGGACACAGAGGGGAACACAGCGGGGGACACAGCGGGACACAGCGGGGTACACAGCATGGACACAGCAAGTCGCAGCGGGGTAATAGTGGGGGACACAGCGGGATACAGAAGGACACAGCGAGGACAGAGCGGGAAAAAGGAGGACAGAGCTGGGACACAGAGGGGAAACAGCGGGGGACACAGTGGGACACTGCGGGGACACAGAGGGACTTAGCGGTTAAACAGTGAGGACACAGCAGGGACACAGCGGGACACAGTGGAGACACAGCGGGGACACAGCGGGACCCAGCGGGACCCAGCGGGGACACAGCGAGGACACAGCGGGACACAGCGGGGGACACAGCTGGGGACACAGCGGGGGACAGCGTGGACACAGAGGGACACAGCAGGACACAGCGGGGACACAGCAAGGACACAACGGGACACAGCGGGACACAGAGGGGAACACAGCAGGGGACACAGCGGGACACAGCGGGGGACATAGAGAGACACAGCGAGACACAGCGGGGACAAAGCGGGGAACAAAGCGGGGACACAGCGGGACACAGCGGGACAAAACGGGACACAGCTGGACACAGCGGGGACACAGCAGGGGACACAGCGGCGGACAGCGGGGACACAGTCGGACACAGCAGG
>NW_012292314.1:0-7835 GCF_000151885.1 Dipodomys ordii | reverse complement strand
CAGAAGGAGAAGAAGCAACTGATTAAGCAGAAGAAGCAGAAGAAGAAGCAGCAGGAGAAGCAGAAGAAGAAGAAGGAGAAGGAGAAGCAGAAAGAGAAGCAGAAGCAGAAAGAGAAGCAGAAACAGAAGGAGAACAAGAAATAGAAGCAGGAGAATCAGAAGAAGCAGAAGTAGAAGCAGAAAGAGGAGAAGAACGAGAAGCAGAAGTAGAATCAGAAGAAACAGAAGAAGAAGAAACAGAAGCAAAAGAAACAGAAGAAGAAGAGCAGAAGCAGAAGGAGAAGCAGAAGAAGAAGTAGAAGCAGAAAGAGAAGCAGGAGAAGCAGAAGAAGCAGGAGAAGCAGAAGCAGAAGAAACAGGAGAAGCCGAAGAAGCAGAAGCAGAATCTGAAGCAGAAGGAGAAACAGAAGAAGCACAATCTAAAGCATAAGCAAAAGAAACAGAAATAGTAGAATAAGCAGAAGCAGAAGCAGCAGGAAAAGCAGAAGAAGAAGATGGGGAAGGCGAAAGAGGAATATTAGGAGTAGGAGAAGCAAAAGGATAAGCAGAAGCAGAAAGAGACGCAGAAGGAGAAGCAGCAAGAGAAGTAGGAGAAGCAGGAGAAGCAGAAGCAGGAGAAGCAGAATAAACAGAAGACGCTGAAGCAGAATGAGAAGCAGAAGGAGAAATTGAAGCAGAAGCAGAAGTAGAAGGAGAAATTGAAGCAGAAGGAGAAGCAGAAGAAGGAGAAGGAGAAGGAGAAGCAGAAAGAGAAGTCGAACGAGAAGGAGAATTTGAAAGCAGAAGGAAGAAGCAGAAGAAGAGAAGGAGAAGCAGAAAGAGAAGCAAAACGAGAAGCAGGAGAAGCAGAAGCAGGAGAAGCAGAAGCAGAAGAAACATAGGAAGGAGAAGAAACAGATGCAGAAGGAGAAGCAGAAACAGAAGGAAAAGCAGAAAGAGAAGCCGGAGAAGCAGAAGAAGCAGCAGCAGGAGAAGCAGAAGCAGAAGAAGCAGAAGCAGAACCTGAAGCAGAAGGAGAAGCAGGAGAAGCAGAATCTGGAGAAGCAGAAGGAGAAGCAGAAGCAGAAAGAGAAGCAAAAGCAGAAGGAGAAGCAGAACTAGAAGCAGAAGAAACAGAAGAAGCAGAGGCAGTAGCAGAAGAAGCAGAAGATGCAGAAGCAGAAGGAGAAGCAGAAGGAAAAGCAGAAGAACGAGAAGGTGAAGGAGAAGGAGAAACAGGAGTAGAAGCAGAAAGAGAAGCAGAAGAAGGAGCAGGAGAAGGAAAAGCAGCAGGAGAAGCAGAAAGAGCAGCAGAAGGAGGAGCAGGAGATGCAGAAACAGGAGAAGCATAAGCAGAACAAACAGGAAAAGGACAAGAAGCAGAAGCAGAAGGAGAAGCAGATACAGAAGGAGAAGCAGAAAGAGAAGGAGGGGAAGCAGAAGAAGCTGAAGCAGGAGAAACAGAAGCATAAGAATGTGAAGAAGCAGAAGGAGAACCTGAAGCAGAAAGAGAAGCAGGAGAAGCAGAAGAAGCAGAATCTGGAGAAGCAGAAGGAGAAGCAAAAGGAGAAGCAGAAGCAGAAAGAGAATCAATAGCAGAAGGAGAAGCAGAAGAAACAGAAGAAGTAGAAGCAGTAGCAGTTGTAGCTGAAGCAGAAGGAGAAGCAGAAGGAAACGTAGAAGAACAAGAAGGAGAAGGAGAAACATAAGGAGAAGCAGAAGGAGAAGCAGAAAGAGAAGCAGGTCAAGCAGAAGAAGAAGAAGCAGAAGGAGAAGCAGAAGGAGAAGCAGAAGAAGGAGAAAGAGAAGCAGAAGCAGAAGAAGATGCAGAAGGAGAAGCAGGAGAAGCAGAAGAAGCAGAAGCAGAAGGAGAAGCAGGAAAAGCAAAAGAAGCAGAAGCAAAAGAAGGAGAAGCAGAAGCAGAAGAAGGAGCATAAGGACAAGCACAAGCAGAAGGAGATGTAGAAGGAGAAGCAGGAGAAGCAGAAGAAGCAGAAGCTGAAGGAGAAGCAGAAGGAGGAGAAGGAGGAGAAGCAGAAACAGAAGGAGAAGCAGAAGCGGAATGAAAAGCAGAAAGAGAAGCAGGAGGAGGACAAGAAGCAGAAGCAGGAGAAGCCGAAAGGGAAGAAGCAGAAGAAGCAGAAACAGAAGCAGAAGCAGAAGGAGAAGCAGCAGAAGAAGTAGAACCAGAAATTCAGGCAGGAGAAACAGAAGAAGCAGAAGCAGAAGGAGAAGCAAAAAGAGAAGCAGAAGGAGAAGTAGAAGAAGCAGCAGAAGGAGAAGCAACAGAAGAAGCAGAAAAAAAACAGGAGAAGCAGAAGCAGAAAGAGAAGTTAGAAGCAGAAGAAGCAGAAGAAGCAGAAGCAGAAGAAGAAGCAGTAGAAGCATAAGAAGCAGAAGCAGGAGAAGCAGAAGCAGAAGAACAAGAATAAGCATAAGAAGCAGAAGCAGAGGGAGAAACAGAAGAAGGAGAAGGAGCAGCAGAAGGTGAAGCAGAAGGAGATGGAGAAGCAGAAAGAGAAGCAGAAACAGAAGGAAAAGAAGAAGGATTAGTTGGACAATCAGAAGAAGCAGAAGCAGAAAGAGAAGCAGAAGAAGGAGAAGGAGAAGCAGAAGCAGAGGAAAGGAAGGAGAAGCAGAAGAAGCAGAAGCGGGAGAAGCAGAAGAAGAAGAAGAAACAGAAGAAGGAGAAGGAGCAGAAGGAGAAGCAGAAGCAGAAGGAGAAGCAGAAAGAGAAGGAGAAGAAACAGTAGCAGGAGAAGCAGAAGCAGAAGAAAGAGAAGAAGCTGAAGAAGCAGAAGCTGGACTTGAAGCAGAAGAAACAGAACAAGCAGAAGAAGCAGTAGCAGAAGCAGAACGAGAAGCAGAAAAAGAAGAAGGAGAAGGAGAAAGAGAAGGATTAGGAATAGGAAGAGCAGAAGGACAATCAGAAGCAAAACGAGAAGCAGAAGGAGCAGCAGAAGGAGAAGCAGAAGGAGAAGCAGAAGAAGGAGAAGCAGAAGCAGAAGAAGCAGCAGAAGGAGAAGCAGAAGAAGATGCAGAAGGAGAAGCAGGAGAAACAGAAGAAGCAAAAGCAGAAGGAGAAGCAGAAGTAGGAGAAGGAGAAGGAGAAGGAAGGTCAGCAGAAGCAATAGGAGAAGCAGAAGGAGAAGCAGAAGCAGAATGAGAAGCAGAAAGAGAAGCAGTAGAAGCAGAAGAAGCAGGAAAGGCAGAAGAAGACGAAAGAGAAGAAGAAGAAGAAGAAGAAGAAGAAGAAGAAGAAGAAGAAGAAGAAGAAGAAGAAGAAGAAGAAGAAGAAGAAGAAGAAGAAGAAGAAGAAGAAGAAGAAACATAAGGAGAAGCATAAGGAGAAGCATAAGGAGAAGCATAAGGAGAAGCAGTGGAAGCAGAAGAAGCAGAAGCAGGAGAAGCAGAAGCAGAAGAAAAAGAATAAGCAAAAGAAGCAGAAGCAGAAGCAGCAGGAGAAGCAGAAGAAGAAGACGGAGAAGGCAAGAGAGAAGGATTAGGAGTAGGAGGAGCAAAAGGATAAGCAGAAGCAGAAAGAGACGCAGAAGGAAAAGCAGCACGAGAAGTAGGAGAAGCAGGAGAAGCAGAAGCAGGAGAAGCAGGAGAAATAGAAGACGCAGAAGCAGAATGAGAAGCAGAAGGAGAAATTGAAGCAGAAGGAGAAGCAGAACCAGAAGGAGAAGCAGAACAATGAGAAGGAGAAGCAGAAAGAAAAGCAGAAAGAGAAGCAGAACGAGAAGCTGAAGCAGAAGCAGAAGGAGAAGCAGAAGCAGAAGGAGAAGCAGAAGAAGGAGAAGGAGAAGCAGAAAGAAAAGCAGAAAGAGAAGCAGGACGAGAAGCAGGAGAAGCAGAAGCAGGAGAAGCAGAAGGAGAAGAAACAGAAGAAGGAGAAGAAGCAGAAGAAGAAGGAGAAGCAGAAACAGAAGGAGAAGCAGAAAGAGAAGGAGGGGAAGCAGAAGAAGCAAAAGCAGGAGAAGCAGAAGCATAAGAATCCGAAGAATCAGAAGCAGAACCTGAAGCAGAAGGAGAAGCAGGAGAAGCAGAAGAAGCAGAATCTGGAGAAGCAGAAGGAGAAGCAGAAGCAGAAAGAGAAGCAAAAGCAGAAGGAGAAGCAGAAGGAGAAGCAGAAGAAACAGAAGAACCAGAGGCAGTAGCAGAAGAAGCAGAAGATTCAGAAGCAAAGGTTAAGCAGAAGAAAAAGCAGAAGAACTAGAACGAGAAGGAGAAGGAGAAACAGAAGGAGAAGCAGAAGGAGAAGCAGAAGGAGAAACAGAAGCAGAAGAAGCTGCACAAGGAGAAGCAGAAGCAGAAGAAGATGCATAAGGAGAAGCAGGAGATGCAGAAGAAGCAGAAGCAGGAGAAGCAGAAGCATAAGAATCCGAAGAAGCGAAGCAGAACCTGAAGCAGAAGGAGAAGCAGAAGAAAGAGAAGAAGTAGAAGCAGTAGCAGTTGTACCAGAAGCAGAATGAGAAGCAGAAGGAAAAGCAGAAGAACAAGAAGGAGAAGGAGAAACAGAAGGAGAAGCACAAGGAGAAGCAGAAAGAGAAGCAGGTAAAGCAGAAGAAGAAGAAGAAGAAGAAGGAGAATCAGAAGGAGAAGCAGAAGAAGGAGAAGGAGAAGCAGAAGAAGATGCAGAAGGAGAAGCAGAAGCAGAAGGAGAAGAAGGAAAAGCAGAAGAAGCAGAAGCAAAAGGAGAAGCAAAAGAAGGAGAAGGAGAAGCAGAGGCAGAAGAAGAAGCATAAGGACAAGCACAAGCGGAAGGAGAAGCAGGAGAAACAGAAGAAGCAGAAGCTGAAAGAGAAGCAGAAATAGGAGAAGGAGAAAGAGGGGAAGCAGAAGCAGAAGGAGAAGCAGAAGCGGAATGAGAAGTAGAAAGAGAATCAGGAGAAGCACAAGAAGCAGAAGCAGGAGAAGCCGAAAGAGGAGAAGCAGAAGAAACAGAAACAGAAGCAGAAGTAGAAGGAGAAGCAGCAGAAGAAGTAGAACCAGAAATTCAGGCAGGACTAACAGAAGAAGCAGAAGCAGAAGCAGAAGGAGAAGCAAAAAGAGAAGCAGAAGAAGAAGTAGAAGAACCAGCAGGAGAAGCAGCAGAAGAAGCAGAAAAATAAGCAGGAGAAGCAGAAGCAGAAAGAGAAGTAGAAGCAGAAGAAGCAGAAGAAGCAGAAGAAGCAGAAGAAGCAGAAGAAGCAGAAGAAGAAGAAGAAGAAGAAGAAGAAGAAGAAGAAGAAGAAGAAGAAGAAGAAGAAGAAGCAGTAGAAGCATAAGGAGCAGAAACAGGAGAAGCAGAACCAGAAGAAAAAGAAGAAGCATAAGAAGAAGAAGCAGAGGGAAAAACAGAAGAAGGAGAAGGAGCAGCAGAAGATGAAGCAGAAGGAGATGCAGAAGCAGAAAGAGAAGCAGAAACAGAAGGAGAAGAAGAAGGAGAAGTTGGAGAATCAGAAGAAGCAGAAGCAGAAGCAGAAAGAGAAGGAGAAGAAGGTAGAGGCGAAGCACAAGTAGAAGGACAAGCAGGAGAAGAAGCAGAAGCAGAAGAAGATGCAGAAGGAGAAGCAAGAGAAGCAGAAGAAGCAGAAGCAGAAGGAGAAGCAGAAGTAGGAGAAGGAGAAGGAGAAGGAAGGGCAGCAGAATCAATAGGAGAAGCAGAAGGCGAAGGAGAAGCAGAATGAGAAGCAGAAAGAGAAGCAGTAGAAGCAGAAGAAGCAGGAAAAGCATAAGCAGAAGAAAGAGAAGAAGAAGACGAAGAAGAAGAAGAAGAAGAAGAAGAAGAAGAAGCATAAGGAGAAGCAGTAGAAGCAGAAGAAGCAGAAGCAGGAGAAGCAGAAGCAGAAGAAAAAGAATAAGCAAAAGAAGCAGAAGCAGAAGCACTGGGAGAAGCAGAAGAAGGAGAAGGAGAACGAGCAGCAGAAGGAGAAGCAGAAGCAGAAAGAGAAGCAGAAACAGAAGGATAACACGAGGGAGAAGCAGGAGAATCAGAAGAAGCAGAAGTAGAAGCAGAAAGAGGAGAAGAAGGAGAAGCAGAAGTAGAATCAGAAGAAACAGAAGAAGAAGCAGAAGAAACAGAAGCAAAAGAAACAGAAGAAGGAGAAGAGCAGAAGCAGAAGCAGAAGGAGAAGCAGAAGTAGAAGGCGAAGCAGAAAGAGAAGCAGGAGAAGCAGAAGAAGCAGGAGAAGCAGAAGAAACAGGAGAAGCCGAAGAAGCAGAAGCAGAATCTGAAGCAGAAGGAGAAACAGAAGAAGCACAATCTGAAGCAGAAGCAGAAGAAACAGTAATAGTAGAATAAGCAGAAGCAGAAGCAGCAAGAGAAGCAGAAGAAGAAGAAGTCGGAGAAGGCGAGAGAGAAGGATTAGGAGTAGGAGATGCAAAAGGATAAGCAGAAGCAGAAAGAGACACAGAAGGAAAAGCAGCACGAGAAGTAGGAGAAGCAGGAGAAGCAGAAGCAGGAGAAGCAGAAGAAACAGAAGACGCAGAAGCAGAATGAGAAGCAGAAGGAGAAATTGAAGCAGAAGCAGAAGGAGAAGCAGAAGCAAAAGGAGAAGCAGAAGAAGAAGGAGAAGCAGAATGAGAAGCAGGAGAAGCAGAAGCAGGAGAAGCAGAAGCAGAAGAAACAGAAGAAGGAGAAGAAGCAGAAGCAGAAGGAGAAGCAGAAACAGAAGGAAAAGCAAAAAGAGAAGCAGGAGAAGCAGAAGAAGCAGCAGCAGGAGAAGCAGAATCAGAAGAAGCCGAAGAAGCAGAAGCAGAACCTGAAGCAGAAGGAGAAGCAGGAGAAGCAGAAGAAGCAGAATCTGGAGAAGCAGAAGGAGAAGCAGAAGCAGAAAGAGAAGCAAAAGCAGAAGGAGAAGCAGAAGAAACAGAAGAAGCAGAGGCAGTAGCAGAAGAAGCAGAAGATGCAGAAGCAGAAGGAGAAGCAGAAGGAAAAGCAGAAGAACGAGAAGGAGAAGGAGAAACAGAAGGAGAAGCAGAAAGAGAAGCAGAAGAAGGAGCAGGAGAAGGAAAAGCAGCAGGAGAAGCAGAAAGAGAAGCAGAAGGAGAAGCAGGAGAAGCAGAAACAGGAGAAGCAGAAGCAGAAGAAACCGGAGAAGGACAAGAAGCAAAAGCAGAAGGAGAAGCAGAAACAGAAGGAGAAGCAGATAGAGAAGGAGGGGAACCAGAAGAAGCAGAAGCAGGAGAAGCAGAAGCATAAGAATCCGAAGAAGCAGAAGCAGAACCTGAAGCAGAAGGAGAAGCAGAAGAAACAGAAGAAGTAGAAGCAGTAGCAGTTGTAGCAGAAGCAGAACGAGAAGCAGAAGGAAAAGCAGAAGAACAAGATGGAGAAGGAGAAACAGAAGGAGCAGCAGAAGGAGAAGCAGAAAGAGAAGCAGGTAAAGCAGAAGAAGAAGAAGCAGAAGGAGAATCAGAAGGAGAAGCAGAAGAAGAAGAATGGAAGCAGAAGAAGATGCAGAAGGAGAAGCAGAAGAAGCAGAAGCAAAAGGAGAAGAAGGAAAAGCAGAAGAAGCAGAAGCAAAAGGAGAAGCAAAAGAAGGAGAAGGAGAAGCAGAAGCAGAAGAAGAAGCATAAGGACAAGCACAAGCAGAAGGAGATGCAGAAGGAGAAGCAGGAGAAAGAGAAGAAGCAGAAGCTGAAGGAGAAGCAGAAGTAGGAGAAGGAGAAGGAGGAGAAGCAGAAGCAGAAGGAGAAGCAGAAGCGGAATGAGAAGCAGAAACAGAAGCAGGAGAAGCATAAGAAAAAGAAGCAGGAGAAGCCGAAAGAGAAGAAGCAGAAGAAGCAGAAACAGAAGCAGAAGGAGAAGCAGAAGCAGAAGGAGAAGCAGCAGAACAAGTAGAACCAGAAATTCAGGCAGGAGAAACAGGTGA
>NW_012292313.1:0-5227 GCF_000151885.1 Dipodomys ordii | reverse complement strand
AGCTGTGTACCCCGCTGTGTAACGCTGTGTCCCCACTGTATCGACGCTGTGTCCCGCTGTGTCCTCCATGTGTCCCCCGCTGTGTCCCATTGTGTTCCGCTGTGTCCCCCACTGTGTCCCTGCTGTGTCCCTGCTGTGTCCCCGCTGTGTCCCGCTGTGTCCTCGCTGTGTCCTCGCTGTGTCCCCTGCTTTGTCCCGTTGTGTCCCCAGATGTGTACCCCGCTGTGTCCCGCTGTGTCCCCGCTGTATCGACGCTGTGTCCCGCTGGGTCCCGCTGTGTCCTCACTGTGTCACCCGCTGTGTCTCACTGTGTCCCCCGCTGTGTTCTGCTCTGTCTATTGCTGTGTCCCTACTGTGTCCCGCTGTGTCCTCGCTGTGTCCCAGGCTGTGTTCCGCTGTGTCCTCATTGTGTGCCCCGATGTGTCCCCGCTGTATGGACGCTGTGTTCCGCTGTGTCCCTGCTGTGACCCGCTGTGTCCCGCTGTGTCCCTGCTGTGTCCCCGCTTTGTCCCACTGTGTCCTCGCTGTGTCCCCCGCTGTGTCCCGCTGTGTCCTCGCTGTGTCCGCCGCTGTGTCCCGCTGTGTCCCCCGCTGTGCTCCGCTGTGTCCCGCTGTGTCCCTGCTGTGACCCGCTGTGTCCCCCTGTGTCCCCGCTGTGTCCCCGCTGTGTCCCGCTGTGTAACCCGCTGTGTCCAGCTTTGTTCCCACTGTGTCTCGCTGTGTCCCATGCTCTGTCCCCCAATGTGTTCCGCTGTGTCCCCTGCTGTGTCCCCCGCTGATTCCCCGCTGTGTCCCCGCTGTGTCCTGCTGTGTCCTCTCTGTGTCCCCCGCTGTCTCCCGCTCTGTCCCCCACTGTGTCTCACGCTTTGTCCCTGCTGTGTCCCACTGTGTCCCGCTGTGTCCCGCTGTGTCCCCAACTGTGTCCCTTTGTGTCCCCAGCTGTGTACCCCGCTGTGTAACGCTGTGTCCCCGCTGTATAGACGCTGTGTCCCGCTGTGTCCTCCATGTGTCCCCCGCTGTGTCCCATTGTGTTCCGCTGTGTCCCCCGCTGTGTCCCGCTGTGTCCCGCTGTGTCCTCGCTGTGTCCTCGCTTTGTCCCCTGCTGTGTCCCGTTGTGTCCCCAGATGTGTACCCCGCTGTGTCCCGCTGTGTCCCCGCTGTATCGACGCTGTGTCCCACTGGGTCCCGCTTTGTCCTCACTGTGTCACCCGCTGTGTCTCACTGTGTCCCCCGCTGTGTTCTGCTCTGTCTATTGCTGTGTCCCTACTGTGTCCCGCTGTGTCCTCGCTGTGTCCCACGCTGTGTTCCGCTGTGTCCTCGCTGTGTACCGCGATGTGTCCCCGCTGTATCGACGCTGTGTTCCACTGTGTCCCTGCTGTGACCCGCTGTGTCCCGCTGTGTCCCCGCTATGTACCCGCTGTGTCCCCGCTGTGTCCCACTGTGTCATCGCTGTGTCCCCCGGTGTGTGCCGCTGTGTCCTCGCTGTGTGCGCCGCTGTGTCTCGCTGTGTCCCCCGCTGTGTCCCGCTGTGTCCCGCTGTGTCCCTGCTGTGACCCGCTGTGTCCCGCTGTGTCCCCGCTGTGTCCCCGCTGTGTCCCGCTGTGTAACCCGCTGTGTCCAACTTTGTTCCCGCTGTGTCTCGCTGTGTCCCACGCTCTGTCCCCCACTGTGTTCCACTGTGTCCCCCGCTGTGTCCCGCTGTGTCCCCGCTGTATCGACGCTGTGTCCCGCTGGGTCCCGCTGTGTACTCTCTGTCTCCCCCACTGTGGCCCGCTGTGTCCCCACGCTGTGATCCGCTGTGTCCTCACTGTGTTCCCCGATGTGTCCATTTGTGTTCCCAGCTGTGTACCCCACTGTGTCCTGCTGTGTTCCCCGCTGTGTCCCGCTTTGTCCCACTGTGTCCCGCTGTGTCCCGCTGTGTAATGCTGTGTCCCCCGCTGAGTCCCGCTGTGTCCTAACTGTGTCCCGCTGTGTCCCACTGTGTCCCCCGCTGTGTCCCGCTGTGTCTACTGATTTGTTACTGCTGTGTCCCGCTGTGTCCCACTGTGTCCCTCTGTGTTCCGCTGTGTCCTCGCTGTGTCCCACTGTGTCCCCCACTGTGTCCCTTTGTGTCCCCAGCTGTGTAACCTGCTGTGTAACGCTGTGTCCCCGCTGTATCGACGCTGTGTCCCAATGTGTCCCGCTGGGTCCCCCGCTGTGTCTCGTTGTGTTCCGCTGTGTCCCCCGCTGTGTCCCTGCTGTGTCCCTGCTGTGTCCCCGCTGTGTCCCGCTGTGTCCTCGCTGTGTCCGCCGCTGTGTCCCGCCGTGTGGCCCACTGTGTTCCGCTGTGTCCCCCGCTGGGTCCAACTGTGTCCCCGCTGTATCGACTCTGTGTCCCACTGGGTCCCGCTGTGTACTCTCTGTCTCCCCCACTGTGGCCCGCTGTGTCCCCACGCTGTGTTCTGCTGTGTCCTCACTGTGTTCCCCGATGTGTCCATTTGTGTCCCCAGCTGTGTACCCCGCTGTGTCCTGCTGTGTCCCCCGCTGTGTCCCGCTTTGTCCCGCTGTGTCCCGCTGTGTACTGCTGTGTCCCCCGCTGTGTCCCGCTGTGTCCCCACTGTGTCCCGCTGTGTCCCGCTGTGTCCCCCGCTGTGTCCCGCTGTGTCTACTGATTTGTTACTGCTGCGTCCCGCTGTGTCCCTCTGTGTTCTGCTGTGTCCTCGCTGTGTCCCACGCTGTGTCCCGCTTTGTCCCCGTTGTGTCCCACTGTGTCCCCCACTGTGTCCCTTTGTGTCCCCAGCTGTGTAACCTGCTGTGTAACGCTGTGTCCCCGCTGTATCGACGCTGTGTCCCACAGGGTCCCGCTGGGTCCCCCGCTGTGTCTCGTTGTGCTCCGCTGTGTCCCCCGCTATGTCCCTGCTGTGTCCCTGCTGTGTCCCCGCTGTGTCCCGCTGTGTCCTCGCTGTGTCCTCGCTGTGTCCCCTGCTGTGTCCCGTTGTGTCCCCAGATGTGTACCCCGCTGTGTCCCGCTGTGTCCACGCTGTATCGATGCTGTGTCCCGCTGGGTCCCGCTGTGTCCTCACTGTGTCACCCGCTGTGTCCCACTGTGTCCTCGCTGGTTTCCCCGCTGGGTCCCGCTGTGTCCCCGCTGTGTCCTGGTGGGTCACACTGTGTCCTCGCTGTATCCCCCGCTGTGTCCCGTTGTGTCCCCAGCTGTGTACCCCGCTGTGTCCTACTGTATCGACGCTGTGTCCCACTGGGTCCCGCTGTTTCCTTCCTGTGTTCCCTGCTGTGTCCCGCTCTGTCCCGCTGTGTCCCCGCTGTGTGCCCGCTGTGTCCCGCTGTGTACTCCGTTGTGTCCAGCTGTATCACCGCTGTGTCTTGCTTTGGCCCCTCTCTGTCTCCGCTGTCCCCCGCTGTGTCCCCCGCTGTGTCCAGCTGTGTCACGCTGTGTCCCCCGCTTTGTCCTGCTGAGTCCCCACTGTGTCGCCGCTGTGTCCCGCTGTGTCCTCGCTGTGTCCCCCGCTGTCTGCCGCTTTGTCCCCGCTGTGTCCCAAGCTGTGTCCCGCTGTGTCCCGCTTTGTACCCCGCTGTGTCCCACTATGTTTCCGCAATTTCCCCGCTGTGTACTGCTGTGTCCCGCTGTGTCCGGCTGTGCCCCCACTGTGTCCCGTTGTGTCCCCAGCTGTGTACCTCGCTGTGTCCTGCTGTGTCCCCGCTGTATCGACGCTGTGTCCCGCTGTGTCCCGCTGTGTCCTCGCTGTGTCCCACGCTGTGTTCTGCTGTGGCCTCTCTTTTTTCTCCACTGTGTCCCCCTCTGTGTCCCCCGCTGTGTCCCGCTGTGTCCCCCGCTGTGTCCCTGCTGTGTCCCGCTGTGTCCCGCTGTGTACTGCTGTGTCCCCTGCTGAGTCCCGCTGTGTCCCCGCTGTGTCCCAATGTGTCCTCGATCTGTCCCCCGCTGTGTACCGCTGTGTCCATCCTGTGTCCCCCGCTGTGTCCCGCTGTGTCCCGCTCTGTCCCCCGCTATGTCCTGCTGTGTCCCCCGCTGTTTCCCGCTCTATCCTTGCTGTGGCCCCCACTGTGTGCCGCTGTGTCCTCGCTGTGTCCCCCGCTGTGTCCCGCTGTGTCCTTTTGTGTCACGCTGTTTTCCCGCTGTGTCCCTGCTGTGTCCCTCTGTGTACCCCGCTGTGTCCAGTTTTGTCTCCGCTGTGTCTCGCTGTGTCCCACGCTCTGTCCCACACTGTGTCCCGCCTTGTCCCGCGCTGTGTCCCGCTGTGTCCCCCGCTGTGTCCCGCTGTGTCACCCCCTGAGTCCCCGCTGTGTCACCGCTGTGTCCCGCTGTTTCCTCGCTGTGTCCCCTGCTGTCACCCACTCTGTCCCCTGCTGTGTCTCACGCTTTTTCCCCGCTGTGTCCCACTGTGTCCCGCTGTGTCCGGCTGTGCCCCCACTGTGTCCCGTTGAGTCCACAGCTGTGTACCACACTATGTAACGCTGTGTCCCCGCTGTATCGACGCTGTGTCCCACTGTGTCCCGCTGTGTCCTCGCTGTGTTCCCCGCTGTGTCCCGCTTGGTCCTCCGCTGTGTCCCCCGCTGTGTCCTCGCTGTGTCCCCTGCTGTGTCCCGCTGTGTCCTCACTGGGTCCCCACTGTGTCCCGCTTTGTCCCCCGCTGTGTCCCACTGTGTCCCACTGTGTCCCCGCTGTATGCCTGCTGTGTCCCGTTGTGTCTCCCGCTTTGTCCCGCTGTGTCCCCGCTGTGTCCCGCTGTGTCCCGCTGTGTCCCCGCTGTGTGCTGGCTGTGTCCTGCTGTGTACCCCGCTGTGTCCAGCTGTGTCACCGCTGTGTCTCGCTGTGGCCACTCTCTGTCTCCGCTGTCCCCCGCTGTGTCCCCCGCTGTGTCCCCCTGTGTCCCGCTGTGTCCCCCGCTTTTTCCTGCTGTGTCCCGCAGTGTCCCCGCTGTGTCTCGCTGTGTAACACTTTGTCCCGTGTTGTCCCACTTTGTCCCCCGCTGTGTCCCCCGCTGAGTCCCTTCTGTGTCGCCTCTGTGTCCCCCTGTGTCCTCGCTGTGTGCCCCGCTGTCTCCCGCTTTTTTCTCCCACTGTGTTCCGCTGTGTCCCGCTGTGTCCCCGCTGTGTCCCCCAGCTGTGTCCCGCTGTGTCTCGCTGTGAAAACCGCTGAGTCCTGCTAAGATCACGCAGTGTCCCCGATGTGTCCCGCATATATCCAGCTATATCCTACGCTAGTGTCCCC
>NW_012292312.1:0-2609 GCF_000151885.1 Dipodomys ordii | reverse complement strand
GCTTTGTCCCGCCGTGTCCCCGCAGTGTCCCCACTGTGTCCCGCTGTGTCCCGCTGTGTCCCCCGCTTTGTTCCGCTGTGTCCCTGCACTGTCCCCGCTGTGTCCTGTTGTGTCCTCGCTGTGTCATCCACTGTGTCCCGTTGGGTCCACAGCTGTGTACCCCGCTGTGTCCCGCTGTGTCCTCGCTGTGTTCCCCGCTGTGTCCCGCTGTGTACCCCGCTGTGTCCCGCTGGGTCCTGCTGTGTCCTCGCAGTGTTCCCCACTGTGTCCACCGCTGTGTCCCCCGCTGTGTCCCCCGCTGTGTCCTCTCTGTGTCCCCCAATATATCCCACTGTGTCCTCGATGGGTCCCCCGCTGTGTCCCACTGTGTCACACTGTGTCCCATGGTGTTCTGCTGTGTCCTTGCTGTGACCCCCGCTGTCTCCCACTTTGTCCCTGGCTGTGTCCCGCTGTGTCCCGCTGTTTCCTCGCTGTGTCCCCTGCTGTGTCCCGCTGTGTCCTTGCTGTGTCCCCCCTTGTGTTTCGCTGTTTCCTTGCTGTATCCCCCCCTGTGTGCCGTTGTGTCCCCAGCTGTGTACCCCGCTGTGTCCTCGCTGTGTACCACTCTGTACCACTCTGTTTCCCCCGCTGTGTCCTGCTGTGTCCCCCGCTGTGTCCTGCTGTGTCCCGCTGTGTCCCGCTCTGTCCCTGCTCTGTCCTCGTTGTGTACTACGTTGTGTCACGTTGTGTCAACGCTGTGTCAACGCTGTGTCTCGCTGTGTCCCCTCTCTGTCTCCGCTGTCCCCCGCTGTGTCCCCCGCTGTGTCCCACTGTTTCCCCCGCTTTGTCCCGCTGTGTCCACCGCTGTGTCCCACTGTGTCCCGCTGTGTCACGCTCTGTCCCTGCTGTGTCCCGCTGTGTCCCGCTGTGTCCCCCTGTGTTCGCGCTGTGTCCCGCTATGTACTCCGTTGTGTCCAGCTGTTTCACCGCTGTGTCCCCCGCTTTGTCCCGCTGTGTCCCGCTGTGTCCTCGCTGCGTCCCCCGCTGTGTCCCGCTGTGTCCCCCGCTGTGTCCCGCTGTGTCCCGCTGTGTCCCTTCTGTCCCTGCTGTGTCCTGCTGTGCCCTGCTGTGTCCTCGCTGTGTCCCCCGCTGTCTCCCGCTCTGTCCCTCGCTGTGTCTCACAATTTGTCCTTCCTTTGTCCCACTGTGTCCCGCTGTGTCCCGCTGTGTCCCCACTGTGTCCGTGGTGTCCACAGCTGTGTACCACGCTGTGTAATGCTGTGTCCCCGCTGTATCGACGCTGTGTCCCGCTGTGTCCTCGCTGTGTTCCCCGCTGTGTCCCGCTGTGTACCCCTCTGTGTCCCCTGCTGTGTCCAGCTGTGTCCCGCTGTGAACTGCTTTGTCCCCCGCTGAGTCCCGCTGTGTCCCCGCTGTGTCCCAATGTGTCCTCGCTGTGTCCACCGCTGTGTCCCGCTGTGTCCCCCCTGTGTACCTCGCTGTGTCCCGCTGTGTCCTGCTGTCTCCCCTGCTGTGTCCCCCGCTGTGTCCCTCTGTGTCCCCCGCTTTGTCACCGCTGTGTCGCGCTATGTCCTCGCTGTGTCCCCCGGTGTCTCCCGCTCTGTCCCCTGCTGTGTCTCACGCTTTGTCCCCGCTGTGTCCCACTGTGTCACGCTGTGTCCCGCTGTGCCCCCACTGTGTCCCGTTGTGTCCACAGCTGTGTACCACGCTATGTAACGCTGTGTCCCCGCTTAATCGACGCTGTGTCCCGCTGTGTCCTGCTGTGTCCTCGCTGTGTTCCCCGCTGAGTCACACTGTGTCCCCCGCTGTGTCCCCCGCTGTGTCCTCGCTGTGTCCCCTGCTGTGTCCAGCTGTGTCCTCACTGAGTCCCCCACTGTGTCCCGCTGTGTCCCCTGCTGTGTCCCGCTGTGTCCGGCTGTGTCCCGCTCTGTACCCGCTGTGTCCCTCTGTGTCCCGCTGTGTCCCCGCTGTGTGCCTGCTGTGTCCCGCTGTTTCCTCGCTGTGTCCCCTGCTGTCTCCCTCTCTGTCCCCTGCTGTGTCTCAAGCTTTGTCCCCGCTGTGTCCCACTGAGTCCCGCTGTGTCCGGCTGTGCCCCCACTGTATCCCGTTGTGTAAACAGATGTGTACTACGCTGTGTAACGCTGTGTCCCCGGGTGGGTCCTGCTGTGTCCTCCGCTGTGTCCCGTTGTGTCCCCAGCTGTGTCCCCCGCTTTGTCCCGATGTGTCTACTGCTGTGTCCATGCTATGTCTTGCTATGTCGTGCTGTGTCCCCCGCTGTGTCCGCTGCTTTGTCCTGCTGTTTTCCCCGCTGTGTCACCAATGTGTCCCGCTGTGTCCTCGCTGTGTCCCGCTGTGTCCCGCTGTGCCCCCACTCTGTCACGTTGTGTCCACAGCTGGGTACCAGGCTGTGTAACCCTGTGTCCCCGCTGTATCGACGCTGTGTCCTGCTGGGTGCCGTTGTGTCCTCGCTGTGTTCCCCTCTGTGTCCCTCTGTGTCCCCAGCTGTGTCCTCGCTGTGTCCCCCGCTGTGTCCCGCTGTGTCCTCGCTGTGTTCTCCGCTGTGTCCAGCTGAGTCACCACTGTGTCTCGCTGTGGCCACTCTCTGTCTCCGC
>NW_012292311.1:0-1799 GCF_000151885.1 Dipodomys ordii | reverse complement strand
GCCTTCTCCTTCTTGTTCTTCTGCTTGTCCTGGTGCTTCTGCTTCTGCTTATTCTACTATTTCTGTTTCTTCTGCTTCTGCTTCAGATTGTGCTTCTTCTGTTTCTCCTTCTGCTTCAGATTCTGCTTCTGCTTCTTCGGCTTCTCCTGTTTCTTCTGCTTCTGCTTCTCCTGCTTCTTCTGCTTCTCCTGCTTCTCTTTCTGCTTCTCCTTCTGCTTCTGCTTCTCCTTCTGCTTCTGCTTCTGCTCTTCCCCTTCTTCTGTTTCTTTTGCTTCTGTTTCTTCTTCTTCTTCTTCTTCTTTTTCTTCTTCTTCTTCTTCTTCTTCTTCTTCTTCTTCTTCTTCTTCTTCTTCTTCTGTTTCTTCTGATTCTACTTCTGCTTCTCCTTCTTCTCCTTCTCTTTCTGCTTCTTCTGATTCTCCTGCTTCTCCTTCTTGTTCTCCTTCTGTTTCTGCTTCTCTTTCTGCTTCTGCTTCTCCTTCTGCTGCTCCTTCTCCTTCTCCTTCTTTTGCTTCTCTCACTGCTTCTGCTTCTGCTTCTTTTGCTTATTCTTTTTCTTCTGCTTCAGCTTCTCCTGCTTCTGCTTCTTCTGCTTCTACTGCTTCTCCTTATACTTCTCCTTATGCTTCTCCTTCTTCTTCTTCTTCTTCTTCTTTGTCTTCTTCTTCTTCTCTTTCTTCTGCTTCTGCTTTTCCTGCCTCTTCTGCTTCTACTGCTTCTCTTTCTGCTTCTTGTCCTTCTCCTGTTTCTTCTCCTTCTTCTTCTCCTGCTTCTGCTTCTTCTGCTTTTCCTGCTTCTCTTTCTGCTTCTCCTTCTGCTTCTCCTTCTGGTTCTGCTCCTTCTCCTTCTTCTGTTTCTTCTTCTTCTGCCTCTCCCGCTTCTGCTTCTTCTGCTTCTCCTGCTTCTCGTTCTGCTTCTCTTGGTCGGCTTCTTTCTATTTCTGCTTCTGCTTCTTCTGATTCTGATTCTTCTCCTTCTTCTTCTCCTTCTGCTTCTGCGTCTTCTGCATTTCCTGCTTCTCCTTCTGCATATCCTTCTGCTTGTGCTTTTCCTTCTGCTTCTTCTTCTGCTCCGGCTTCTCCTTCTCCTTCTTCTGCTTCTCCGTCTGCTTCTGTTTCGTCTGCTTTTCCTGCTTCTCCTTCTGCTTCTCCTTCTATTTCTCCTTCTCGTTCTTCTGCTATTCCTTCTGCTTCTCTTTCTGGTTCTGCATCTTCAGCTTCTTCTGCTACTGATTCTGCTTCTTCTGTTTCTTCTGCTTCTCCTTCTGCTTTTGCTTCTCTTTCTGCTGCTGCTTCTCCTTCTGGTTCTCCTTCTTCTTCTCCAGATTCTGCTTCTTCTGCTTCTCCTGCTTCTCCTTCTGCTTTAGGTTCTGCTTTTGCTTCTTCGGCTTCTTCTGCTTCTTTTTCTGCTTCTCCTTCTGTTTCTGCTTCTCTTTCTGCTTCTGCTTCTTCTCCTTCTTCTATTTCTTCTGATTCTGCTTCTCCTGCTTCTCCTTCTGTTTCTCTTTATGCTTCTCCTTCTGCTTCTCCTTCTTCTGCTTGTACTTCTGCTTCTGCTTCTCCTTCTGCTTCTGCATCTTCTGCTTCTTCTGCTACTGCCTCTGCTTCTTCTGTTTCTTCTGTTTCTTCTGCTTCCCCTTCTGCTTCTCCTTCTGCTTTTGCTTCTCTTTCTGCTTCTGCTTCTTCTGCTTCTCCTGCTCTCTTCTGCTTCTTCTGCTTCTCCTGTATCTCCTTATGCTTCAGATCTGCTTCTGCTTCTTCGGCTTCTTCTGCTTCTGCTTCTCATGCTGCTGCTTCTTC
>NW_012292310.1:0-2120 GCF_000151885.1 Dipodomys ordii | reverse complement strand
TCTTCTGCTTCTGCTTCTCCTGCTTCTGCTTCTCCTGCTTCTCGTTGTGCTTCTCTTTCTGCTTCTCTTTCTGCTTCTCCTTCTCCTTCTTCTGCTTCTCCTTTTGCTTCTCCTTCTGCTTCAATTTCTCCTTCTGCTTCTCATTCTGCTTCTGCGTCTTCTGTTTCTTCTGCTTCTCTTGCTTCTGCTTCTCCTGCTTCTCCTACTTCTCGTGCTGCTTCTCCTTCTTCGTCTCTTTCTGCTTCTGCTTATCCTTTTGCTTCTCCTACTCCTAATCCTTCTCTTTCGCCTTCTCCTTCTTGTTCTTCTGCTTGTCCTGGTGCTTCTGCTTCTGCTTATTCTACTATTTCTGTTTCTTCTGCTTCTGCTTCAGATTCTGCTCCTTCTGTTTCTCCTTCTGCTTCAGATTCTGCTTCTGCTTCTTCGGCTTCTCCTGTTTCTTCTGCTTCTGCTTCTCCTGCTTCTTCTGGTTCTCCTGCTTCTCTTTCTGCTTCTCCTTCTGCTTCTGCTTCTCCTTCTGCTTCTGCTCTTCTCCTTCTTCTGTTTCTTTTGCTTCTGTTTCTTCTGCTTCTTCTTCTTCTGTTTCTTCGGATTCTACTTCTGCTTCTCCTTCTTCTCCTTCTCTTTCTGCTTCTTCTGATTCTCCTGCTTCTCCTTCTTGTTCTCCTTCTGTTTCTCCTTCTCTTTCTGCTTCTGCTTCTCCTTCTGCTGCTCCTTCTCCTTCTTCTGCTTCTCTCACTGCTTCTGCTTCTGCTTCTTTTGCTTATTCTTTTTCTTCTGCTTCAGCTTCTCCTGCTTCTGCTTCTTCTCCTTCTACTGCTTCTCCTTATACTTCTCCTTATGCTTCTCCTTATGCTTCTCCTTATGCTGCTGCTTCTTTTTCTTCTTCTTCTTCGTCTTCTTCTTCTTCTCTTTCTTCTGCTTCTGCTTTTCCTGCCTCTTCTGCTTATACTGCTTCTCTTTCTGCTTCTTGTCCTTCTCCTGGTTCTTCTCCTTCTGCTTCTCCTGCTTCTGCTTCTTCTGCTTTTCCTGCTTCTCTTTCTGCTTCTCCTTCTGCTTCTCCTTCTGGTTCTGCTCCTTCTCCTTCTTCTGTTTCTTCTTCTTCTGCTTCTCCCGCTTGTGCTTCTTCTGCTTCTCCTGCTTCTCGTTCTGCTTCTCTTCGTCGGCTTCTCTTTCTATTTCTGCTTTTGCTTATTCTGATTCTGATTCTTCTCCTTCTTCTTCTCCTTCTGCTTTTGCGTCTTCTGCATTTCCTGCTTCTCTTTCTGCATCTCCTTCTGCTTGTGCTTTTCCTTCTGCTTCTTCTTCTGCTCCGGCTTCTCCTTCTCCTTCTTCTGCTTCTCCGTCTGCTTCTGTTTCGTCTGCTTTTCCTGCTTCTCCTTCTGCTTCTCCTTCTATTTCTCCTTCTCGTTCTTCTGCTATTCCTTCTGCTTCTCTTTCTGCTTCTGCATCTTCAGCTTCTTCTGCTACTGATTCTGCTTCTTTTGTTTCTTCTGCTTCTCCTTCTGCTTTTGCTTCTCTTTCTGCTTCTGCTTCTCCTTCTGGTTCTCCTTCTTCTTCTCCAGATTCTGCTTCTTCTGCTTCTCCTGCTTCTCCTTCTGCTTTAGGTTCTGCTTTTGCTTCTTCGGCTTCTTCTGCTTCTTTTTCTGCTTCTCCTTCTGTTTCTGCTTCTCTTTCTGCTTCTGCTTCTTCTCCTTCTTCTATTTCTTCTGATTCTGCTTCTCCTGCTTCTGCTTCTCCTGCTTCTCCTTCTGTTTCTCTTTATGCTTCTCCTTCTGCTTCTCCTTCTTCTGCTTCTACTACTGCTTCTGCTTCTCCTTCTGCTTCTGCATCTTCTGCTTCTTCTGCTACTGCCTCTGCTTCTTCTGTTTCTTCTGCTTCTCCTTCTGCTTCTCCTTCTGCTTTTGCTTCTCTTTCTGCTTCTGCTTCTCCTTCTGCTTCTCCAGATTCTGCTTCTTCTGCTTCTCCTGTATCTCCTTATGCTTCAGGTTCTGCTTCTGTTTCTTCGGCTTCTTCTGCTTCTGCTTCTCCTGCTGCTGCTTCTTCTGCTGCTCCTGCTTCTATTTCTGCTTTTCCTTCTGTTTCTGCTTCTCCTTCTGCTTCTGCTTCTTCTCCTCTTA
>NW_012292309.1:0-7838 GCF_000151885.1 Dipodomys ordii | reverse complement strand
GTTTCCCCCGCTGTGTCCCGCTGTGTCCTCGCTGTGTCCCCCTCTGTCTCCCGCTCTGTCCCACGCTGTGTCTCACGCTTTGTCCCCGATGTGTCCCACTGTGTTCCGCTGTGTCCCGCTGTGACCCCACTGTGTCCCGTTGTGTCCACAGCTGGGTACCACGCTGTGTAACGCTGTGTCCCCGCTGTATCGACGCTGTTGCCCGCTGTGTGCCGCAGTGTCCCCCACTGTGTCCCGCTGTGTCCTCGCTGGGTCCCCCGCTGTGTCCCACTGTGTCCCCCGCTCTGTCCCGCTGTGTCCCGCTCTGTTCCTGTTGTGTCCCGCTGTGTCCTGCTGTGTCCTCGCTGTGTCCCCAGCTGTCTCCCGCTCTGTCCCCCGCTACGTCTCACAATTTGTCCTCGCTGTGTCCCACTGTGTCCCGCTCTGCCCCCACTGTGTCCCGTTGTGTCCACAGATGTGAACCACTCTGTGTAACGCTGTATCCCCGCTGTATCGACGCTGTGTCCCGCTGGGTCCCGCTGTGTCCTCGCTGTGTTCCCCGCTGTGTCCCGCAGTGTCCCCCGCTGTGTCCCCTGCTGTTTCCTCGCTGTGTCCCCCACTGTGTCCCGCTGTGTCCTCGCTGGGTCCTCCGCTGTGTCCCGCTGTGTCCCGTTGTGTCGCCCGCTGTGTCCCGCTGTGTCCCGCTCTGTCCCGCTCTGTCCCTGCTGTGTCCCGCTGTGTACTGCTGTGTCCTCGCTGTGTCCCCCGCTGTCTCCTGCTCTGTCCCCCGCTGTGTCTCACGATTTGTCCTCGCTGTGTCCCACCGTGTCCCGCTCTATCCCGCTGTGCCCCCACTGTGTCCCCTTGTGTCCACAGATTTGTACCACACTGTGTAACGCTGTATCCCCGCTGTATCGACGCTGGGTCCCGCTGGGTCCCGCTGTGTCCTCGCCGTGTTCCCTGCTGTGTCCCACTGTGTCCTGCTGTGTCCTCGCTGTGTCCCCCGCTGTCTCCCACTCTGTCCCCCGCTTCGTCTCACGATTTGTCCTCGCTGTGTCCCACTGTGTCCCGCTGTGCTCCCACTGTGTCCCGTTGTGTCCACAGATGTGTACCACACTGTGTAAGGCTGTATACCAGATGTATCGACACTGTGTCCCGCTGGGTCCCGCTGGGTCCTTGCTGGGTCCACCGCTGTGTCCTGCTGTTTCCACCGCTGTGTCCTGCTGTGTCCCCCGTTCTCTCCCCCTGTGTCCACCGCTGTGTCCCTCTGTTTCCCCCGCTGTGTCCCGCTGTGTCCTCGCTGTGTCCCCCGCTGTCTCCCGCTCTGTCCCCCGCTGTGTCTCACGCTTTGTCCCCGCTGTGTCCCACTGTGTTCCGCTGTGTCCCACTGTGCCCCCACTGTGTCCCGTTGTGTCCACAGCTGTGTACCACGCTGTGTAATGCTGTATCCCCGCTGTATCGACGCTGTGTCCCGCTGTGTCCCGCTGTGTCCTCGCTGGGTCCCCCGCTGGGTCCCACTGTGTCCCCCGCTGTGTCCCGCTGTGTCCCGCTCTGTCCCTGCTGTGTCCCGCTGTGTCCTGCTGTGTCCTCGCTGTGTCCCCCGCTGTCTCCCGCTCTGTCCCCCGTTATGTCTCACGATTTGTCCTCGCTGTGTCCCACTGTGACCCGCTCTGCCCCCACTGTGTCCCGTTGTGTCCACAGATGTGAACCACTCTGTGTAACGCTGTATCCCCGCTATATCGACGCTGTGTCCCGCTGGGTCCCGCTGTGTCCTCGCTGTGTTCCCCGCTGTGTCCCGCAGTGTCCCCCGCTGTGTCCCCCGCTGTGTCCTCGCTGTGTCCCCAACTGTGTCCCACTGTGTCCTCGCTGGGTCCTCCGCTGTGTCCCGCTGTGTCCCCCGCTGTGTCCCGCTGTGTCCCGCTGTGTCCCGCTGTGTCCCAAAGTGTCCCCAGCTGTGTCCCGCTGTGTCACCGCTGTGTCCCGCTGTGTCCTCGCTGTGTCCCCCGCTGTGTCCTTCTTTGTCCCTGCTATGTACCCCGCTGTGTCCCGCTGTGTCCCCCACTGTGTCCCGCTGTGTCCCCTGCTGTGTCCCCACTGTGTCACGCTTTGTTTCGCTGTGTCCGGCTGTGTCCTCGCTCTGTCTCCCTCAGTGTCCACCTGTGTCACGCTCTGTCCCCTCTGTGTCCCTCTGTGTCCAGCTCTGTCCCCGCTGTGTGTCCGCTGTGTCCCGCTGTGTACCCTTCTGTGTCCAGCTGTGTCCCCTCTGTGTCCCGCTGTGTCCATTCTCTGTCCCCCGCTTTCCACCACTGTGTCTCCTGGCTGTGTCCCGCAGTGTCCCCGCTGTGTCCCGCTGTGTCCTACTGTGTCCCGTGGTGTCCTGCTTTTTTCCCTCTATGTCCCCTGCTGAGTCCCCTCTGAGTCCCCGCTGTGTCCAGCTGTGTCCTCGCTGTGTCCTCTGCTGTCTCCCGCTTTGTCCCACGTTGTGTCCTACTGTGTCCCACTGTGTCCCTGCTGTGACCCCGCTGTGTCCCGCTGTGTCCCGCTGTGTCCCCCGCTGTGACCTGCTGTGTCCCGCTGTGTCCCCGCTGTGTCCCCGCTGTTTCCCGCTGTGTCCCCCGATGTGTCCCGCTGGGTCCCGCTGTGTCCCCCACTGTGTCCCGCTGTGTCCCCGCAGGTTCACCGCTGTTTCACGCTGTGTCCTGCTGTGTTCCGTGGTGTCCCGCTTTGTCCCCCGCTGTGTCCCGCTGTGTCCACTGCTGGGTCCCCGCTGTGTCCCGCTGTGTCTCGCTGTGTCCCGCTGTGTCCTTGCTTTGTCCCATGCTGTGTTAAGCTCTGTCCTCCCTGTGTCCCCCGCTGTGTCCCGCTGTATCCCTCGCTGTGCCCCGCAGTGTCCCGCTGTGTCCCGCTGGGTCCCCCGCTGTGTCCCGCTGTGTCCCCCGCTGTGCCCAGCAGTGTCCCGCTGTGTCCCGCTCTTTCCCCCACTGTGTCCCCCGCTGAGTCCTCTATGTGTCGCCGCTGTGTCCCGCTGTGTCCTCGCTGTCTCCCCTGCTGTCTCCCGCTTTGTCCCACGCTGTGTCCCGCTGTGTCCCACTGTGTCCCCCGCTGTGTCCCGCTATGTTCCTGCAGTGTCCCCGCTGTGTCCTGCTGTGCCCCACTGTGTCCCGTGGTGTCCCAGTTTGTCCTTCGCTGTGTCCCCAGGTGAGTCCCCGCTGTGTCCCGCTGTGTCCCCCACTGGGTCCCGCTGTGTCCCCACAGGGTCACCGCTGTTTCCCGCTGTGACCCGCTGTGTTCCGTGGTGTCCCGCTTTGTCCCCCGCTGTGTCCCCCGCTGAGTCCCCGCTGTGTCCCCCGCTTTGTCCCGCTGTGTCCCACTATGTCCCCGCTGTGTCCCGTTGTGTCCCGCTGTGTCCCCGCTGTGTGCCCGCTGTGTCCCTCTGTGTACCCCGCTGTGTCCCGCTGTGTCCCGCTGTGTCACACTGTGTTCCGTGTTGTCCCGCTTTGTCCCCCGCTGTGACCTCACTTTGTTTCCCGATGTGTCCCGCTGTGTACCACTCTGTGACCCCGCTGTGTCCCGCTCTGTACCCGCTATGTCACGCTATGTTCCCGCAGTGTCCCCGCTGTGTCCCGCTATGTCCTCGCTGTGTCCACCGCTGTGTCCCGTTGTGTCCTCAGCTGTGTACCCCGCTGTGTCCCGCTATGTCCCCTCTGTATCGACGCTGTGTCCTGCTGGGTCCCACTGTGTCCTCGATGTGTTCCTCGTTGTGTCCCGCTGTGTCCCCCGCTGTGTCCCTCGCTGTGTCCCTGCTGTGTCCCTGCTTTGTCCCCGCTGTGTCCCGCTGTGTCCTGCTGTGTCCTCGCTTTGTCCCACTGTGTCCCCAGCTGTGTCCCGCTGTGTACCTCTGTGTCCCGCTGTGTCCCGGTGTGTCCCACTGTGTCCGCGCTGTGTTCCCGGCTGTGTCCCGCTGTGTACCCCGCTCTGTCCCCCGCTGTGTCCCGCTGTGTCCCCCGCTGTGACCCGCTGTGTCCCGCTTTGTCTCCCGCTGTGTCCCCACTGTGTGCCCCCTTTGTCCCGCTGTGTACCCCGCTGTGTCCAGTTGTGTTCCCGCTGTGTCTCGCTGTGTCCCCTCTCTGTCCCCTGCTGTCCCCCTTTGTGTCTCCCGCTGTGTCCCCTCTCTGTCCCCTGCTGTCCCTCGCTGTTTCTCCCGCTGTGTCCCGCTGTGTCCCGCTGTGTCGCCCGCTTTGTCCCGCTGGGCCCCTGCAGTGTCCCCGCTGTGTCACACTGTGTCACACTGTGTCCCGTGTTGTCCCGCTTTGGCTCCCGGTGTGACCTCGCTGTGTTTCTCGCTTTGTCCCGCTTTGTACCCTTCTGTGTCCCCCGCTGTGTCCCGCTGTGTACCCCGCTGTGTCCAGCTGGGTCCTCTCTTTGTCCCTCGCTGTCTCCTGCTTTGTCCCACGCTGTGTCCCGCTGTGACCCGCTGTGTCCTGGCTGTGTCCCCTGCTGTGTCCCGCTGTGTTCCCCGCTGTGACCCGCTGTGTCCCGCTGTGTCCCCCACTGTGTCCCTGCTGTCTCCCCGCTGTGTCCCACTGTGTCCCGCTGTGTCCCGCTGTGCCCCCACTGTGTCCCGTTGTGTCAACAGTGTGTACCACGCTATGTAACGCTGCCTCCCCGCTGTATCGACGCTGTGTCCCGTTGTGTCCCGCTGTGTCCTCGCTGTGTTCCCCACTGTGTCCCGCTGTGTCCCCCGCTGTGTCCCCCGCTGTGTCCTCACTGTGTCCCCTGTTGTGTCCCGCTGTGTCCTCACTGGGTAGCACACTGTGTCCCGCTGTGTCCCCCGCTGTCCCCCGCTGTGTCCCGCTGTGTCCCGCTGTGTCCCCCGCTTTATCTTGCTGTGTCCCGCAGTGTCCCCGCTGTGTCCCGCTGTGTAACACTGTGTCCCGTGGTGTCCCATTTTGTCTCACGCTGTGTCCCCAGCTGCGTCCCCTCTGTGTCGCCGCTGTGTCCCCTCTCTGTCCTCTGCTGTCCCCCGCTGTGTCCCCCGCTGTGTCCCCCACTGTGACCCGCTGTGTCCCGCTGTGTCCCCCGCTGTGTCCCCACTGTGTGCCCCCTGTGTCCCACTGTGTACCCCGCTGTGTCCAGCTGTGTTCCCGCTGTGTCCCGCTGTGACCCGCTGTGTTCCCAGCTGCGTCCCGCTATGTCCCCCGCTTTGTCCTGCTGTGTCCCCGCAGTGTCCCCGCTGTGTCCTGCTGTGTCACACTGTGTCCCGTGGTGTCCCACTTTGTCCCCCGCTGTTTCCCCCGCTGTGTCCTCTGCTGAGTCCCCTCTGTATCGACGCTGTGTCCCGCTGTGTCCCGCTGTGTCCTCGCTGTGTTCCCCGCTGTGTCCCGCTGTGTCACCTGCTGTGTCCCCCGCTGTGTCCTCGCTGTGTCCCCCGCTGTGTCCCACTGTGTCCTTGCTGGGTCCCACGCTGTGTCCCGCTGTGTCCCGCTGTGTCCCGCTGTGTCCCTGCTGTGACCCGCTCTGTCCCCGCTGTATTGATGCTGTGTCCCGCTGTGTCCTCACTGGGTCCCCAACTGTGTCCCGCTGTGTCCCCTGCTGTGTCCCGCTGTGTCCGGCTGTGTCCCACTGTGTCCCCGCTGTGTCCCCTTGTGTCCTGCTGTGTCCCCGCTGTGTGCCCGCTGTGTCCCTCTGTGTACCCCGCTGTGTCCAGCTGTGTACCCGCTGTGTCCCGCTGTGTCCCCTCTCTGTCCTCTGCTGTTCCCCGCTGTTTCCTCCACTGTGTCCCGCTGTGTCCCGCTGTGTCACACTGTGTTCCGTGTTGTCCCGCTTTGTCCCCCGCTGTGACCTCGCTTTGTTTCCCGATGTGTCCCGCTGTGTACCACTCTGTGACCCCGCTGTGTCCCGCTCTGTACCCGCTATGTCACGCTATGTTCCCGCAGTGTCCCCGCTGTGTCCCGCTGTGTCCTCGCTGTGTCCACCGCTGTGTCCCGTTGTGTCCTCAGCTGTGTACCCCACTGTGTCCCGCTGTGTCCCCTCTGTATCGACGCTGTGTCCTGCTGGGTCCCGCTGTGTCCTCGATGTGTTCCTCGTTGTGTCCTGCTGTGTCCCTCGCTGTGTCCCCCGCTGTGTCCCTGCTGTGTCCCTGCTGTGTCCCCGCTGTGTCCCGCTGTGTCCCGCTTTGTCCTCGCTGTGTCCCAAGCTGTGTACCGCTGTGTCCCCCTGTGTGTCCCGCTGTGTCCTGCTGTGTCCCCGCTGTGTCCCACTGTGTCCCCCGCTGTGTCCCGCTGTGTACCGCTGTGTCCCGCTGTGTCCTGCTGTGTCCACGCTGTGTTCCCGGCTGTGTCCCGCTGTGTACCCCTCTGTGTCCCCCGCTGTGACCCGCTGTGTCCCCCGCTGTGACCCGCTGTGTCCCGCTTTGTCCCCTGCTGTGTCCCCACTGTGTGCCCCTTGTGTCCCGCTGTGTACCCCGCTGTGTCCAGCTGTGTTCCCGCTGTGTCCCGCTGTGTCCCCTCTCTGTCCCCTGCTGTCCCCCTTAGTGTTTCCCGCTGTGTCCCCTCTCTGTCCCCTGCTGTCCCCCGCTGTGTCTCCCGCTGTGTCCCGCTGTGTCGCCCGCTTTGTCCCGCTGGGCCCCTGCAGTGTCCCCGCTGTGTCACACTGTGTCACACTGTGTCCCGTGTTGTCCCGCTTTGGCCCCCGCTGTGACCTCGCTGTGTTTCTCGCTGTGTCCCGCTGTGTACCCTTCTGTGTCCCCCGCTGTGTCCCGCTGTGTACCACGCTGTGTCCAGCTGGGTCTTCGCTTTGTCCCTCGCTGTCTCCTGCTTTGTCCCAACGCTGTGTCCCGCTGGGTCCCGCTGTGTCCTCGCTGTGTCCCCCGCTGTGTCCCCCCGCTGAGTCCCCGCTGTGTCCCCCGCTTTGTACCGCTGTGTCCGTGCAGTGTCCCCGCTGTGTCCCGCTGTGTCACACTGTCCCGTGGTGTCCTGCTTTGTCCCCCGCTGTGTCCCCCACTGAGTCCCCTCTGTGTCGCAACTGTGTCCCTCTGTGTCCTCGCTGTGTCCCCCGCTGTGTCCCGCTGTGTCCCCCGCTGTGACCCGCTGTGTCCTGCTGTGTCCCCCACTGTGTCCCTGCTGTCTCCCCGGTGTGTCACACTGTTTCCCGCTGTGTACTGCTGTGTCTCCCGCTGAGTTCCTCTGTGTCCCGCTGTGTCCCAATGTGTCCTCGCTGTGTCACGCTCTGTCCTGCTCTGTCCCCGCTGTGTCCTGCTTTGTCCCGCTGTGTCCCCACTGTGTGCCCGCTGTGTCCCTCTGTGTACCCCGCTGTGTCCGCTGTGTCCCCTCTCTGTCCTCTGCTGTCCCCCACTGTGTCCCCCGCTGTGTCCCCCGCTGTGACCCGCTGTGTCCCGCTGTGTCCCCCGCTGTGTCCCCACTGTGTGCCCCCTGTGTCCCACTGTGTACCCCGCTGTGTCCAGCTGTGTTCCCGCTGTGTCCACTGCTGTGTCCTGCTGTGTACCCCGCTGTGTCCCGCTATGTTCCCGCAGTGTCCCCGCTGTGTCCCGCTGTGTCCCGCTCTGTCCCTGCTGTGTCCCGCTGTGTCCCCCTGTGTCCCCTGCTGTGTCCCGCTATGTTCCCGCAGTGTCCCCGCTGTGTTCCGCTGTGTCCCACTGTGTCCCGTGGTGTCCCAGTTTGTCCTTCGCTGTGTCCCCAGGTGAGTCCCCGCTGTTCTGTGTCCCGCTGTGTCCCCCACTGGGTCCCGCTGTGTCCCCACAGGGTCACCGCTGTTTCCCGCTGTGACCCGCTGTGTTCCGTGGTGTCCCAATTTGTCCCCCGCTGTGTCCCCCGCTTTGTACCGCTGTGTCCGTGCAGTGT
>NW_012292308.1:0-4579 GCF_000151885.1 Dipodomys ordii | reverse complement strand
GAGACCATTATTAACCATTCAAAGAGGCACCATCAGTCCATCACTAATGAATGGTCGTGGGGCTTGAACTCTGGGCCTGGCCGCTGTCCCTCAGCTCTTCAGCTCAAGGCGAACACTCTACCACTTGAGCTACAGCATCACTTCTGGTTTTCTGGTAGTTTATTGGAGATAAGAGTCTCATGGACTTTCCGGCCAGGGCTGGCTTTGAACTACAATCCTCAGATCTCAGCCTCCTGAGTAGCTAGGAGTAGCATGAGCCACCTGTGCTCAGCTGAACCCAAGTCTTTTTATCTTCGAAGACTGTAAAGGTAGAGAACCCTTTCATTAAAAATCAAGCTGCATTAGTCACCATAGCTAAGATATGGAACCAACCTGGATGCCCCTCAGTAGATGAATGGATCAAGAAAATGTGGTATATTTATACAATGGAATTCTATGCCTCCATCAGAAAGAATGACATTGACCCATTTGTTAGAAAATGGAAAGGCTTGGAAAAAATTATATTAAGTGAAGTAAGCCAGGCCCAAAGAAACATAGGTCCCATGGTTTCCCTTATTTGCAATAACTAGTGTATGTCTGAGACAAGCAAAAAAGGTCAAAAGCTATGTACATATGACCATATAAGATGATGTTAAGTAAAATGAACCCCAAGAAGGGGACACAAGTGGTTTTTTCTTTCTTGCTATTGTTTTTAATGTACTTATAATGCATCATGTGATGCTCGTGTTTCTTTTGTATGTTCTTCTCCCACCGTATAACCCCTGTTTTCACTGTATCTGATTCCAGTGTCCTGCAACTTGTATGTACGTTTTTCTAATTTGGGGAAGCAAAAGGATATGCAGAATGAGAAGCAGAAAGAGAAGAAGGAGAAGCACAAGATGCAGCAGCAGGAGAAGCCGAAAGAGAAGAAGGAGAAGAAGCAGAAACAGAAGCAGAAGTAGAAGAAGAAGCAGCAGAAGAAGTAGAACCAGAATTTCAGGCAGGAGAAACAGAAGAAGCAGAAGCAGAAGGAGAAGCAAAAAGAGAACAGAAGGAGAAGTAGAAGAAGCAGTAGAAGGAGAAGCAGCAGAAGAAGCAGGAAATCAAGCAGGAGAAGCAGAAGCAGAAAGAGAAGTAGAAGCAGAAGAAGCAGAAGAAGCAGAAGCAGTAGAAGCAGAAGAAGCAGAAGCAGAAGAAAAAAAAGAAGCATAAGAAGCAGAAGCCGAAGCAGAGGGAGAAAAAGAAGAAGGAGAAGGAGCAGCAGAAGTTGAAGCAGAAGGAGATGCAGATGCAGAAAAAGAAGCAGAAACAGAAGGAGAAGGAGAAGGAGAAGTTGGAGAATCAGAAGAAGCAGAAGCAGAAGCAGAAAGAGAAGCAGAAGAAGGAAAAGGAGAAGCAGAAGCAGAAGGACAAGCAGGAGAAGCAGAAGAAGCAGAAGCGGGAGAAGCAGAAGAAGAAGAAGAAGAAATAGAAGAAGGAGAATGAGCAGAAGGAGAAGCAGAAGCAGAAGGAGAAGCAGAAAGAGAAGGAGGGGAAGCAGAAGAAGCAGAAGCAGGAAAAGCAGAAGCATAAGAATCCGAAGAAGCAGAAGCAGAACCTGAAGCAGAAGGAGAAACAGGAGAAGCCGGAAAAGCAGAATCTGGAGAAGCAGAATGACAAGCTGAAGGAGAAGCAGAAGCAGAAAGAGAATCAAAAGCAGAAGGAGAAGCAGAAGAAACAGAAGAAGCCGAAGCAGTAGCAGTTGCAGCAGAAGCACAAAGAGAAGCAGAAGGAAAAGCAGAAGCACCAGAAGGAGAAACAGAAGCAGAAGCAGAAGGAGAATCAGAAGGAGAAGCAGTCGAAGCAGAAGGAGAAGCAGAAGCAGAAGAAGATGCAGAAGGAGAAGCAGGAGAAGCAGAAGAAGCAGAAGCTGAAGGAGAAGTAGAAGTAGTAGAAGGAGAAAGAAGAGCAGCAGAAGCAATAAGAGAAGCAGAAGGAGAAGCAGAAGCAGAATGAGAAGCAGAAGAAGCAGAAGATGCAGGAATAACAAAAGCAGAAGAAAGAAGAAGAAGAAGAAGAAGAAGAAGAAGAAGAAGAAGAAGAAGAAGAAGAAGAAGAAGAAGAAGAAGAAGAAGAAGAAGAAGGAGAAGCAAAAGGAGAAGCAGAAGAAGCAGAAGCAGGAGAAGCAGGAGAAGAAGAATAAGCATAAGAAGCAGAATCAGAGGGAGAAGCAGAAGAAGGAGAAGGAGCAGCAGAAGGAGAAGCAGAAGAGGGAGAAGCAGAAGCAGAAGAAGCAGCAGAAGGAGAAGCAGAAGCAGAAGAAGATGCAGAACGAGAAGCATGAGAATCAGAATAAGCAAAAGCAGAAGGAGAAGCAGAAGTAGGAGAAGAAGAAGGAGAAGGAAGGGGCAGCAGAAGCAATAGGAGAAGCAGAAGGAGAAGCAGAAGCAGAATGAGAAGCAAAAAGAGAATCAGTAGAAGCAGAAGAAGCAGGAAAAGCAGAAGCAGAAGAAAGAGAAGAAGAAGAGGAGAGAGAAGAAGAAGAAGGAGGAAGAAGAGAAGAAGAAGAAGAAGAAGACGAAGGAGAAGAAGAAGAAGAAGGAAGGAGGCAGAATGAAGAAGAAGAAGAAGAAGAAGAAGAAGAAGAAGAAGAAGAAGATTTATGAAGAAGAAGAAGAAGAAGAAGAAGAAGAAGAAGGAGAAGCATAAGGAGAAGCATAAGGAGAAGCATAAATAGAAGCAGTAGAAGCAGAAAAAGCAGAAGCAGGAGAAGCAGAAGCAGAAGAAAAAGAATAAGCAAAAGAAGCAGAAGCAGAAGCAGGGGGAGAATCAGAAGAAGGATAAGGAGAAGGAGCAGCAGAAGGAGAAGCAGAAGCAGAATGAGAAGAGGAAACAGAAGGAGAACAAGAATGAGAAGCAGGAGAATCAGAAGAAGCAGAAGTAGAAGCAGAAGAGAAGGAGAAGAAGGAGAAGCAGAAGTAGCATCAGAAGAAACAGAAGAAGAAGAAGCAGAAGAACCAGAAGCAAAAAAACAGAAGAAGGAGAAGAACAGAAGCAGAAGCAGAAGGAGAAGCAGAAGCAGAAAGAGAAGCAGGAGAAGCAGGAGAAGCAGAAGCAGAAGAAACAGGCGAAGCCGAAGAAGCAGAATCATAATCTGAAGCAGAAGGAGAAACAGAAGAAGCACAATCTGAAGCAGAAGCAGAAGAAACAGTAATAGTAGAATAAGCAGAAGCAGAAGCAGCAGGAGAAGCAGAAGAAGAAGACGGAGAAGGCGAGAGAGAAGGATTAGCAGTAGGAGAAGCAAAAGGATAAGCAGAAGCAGAAAGAGACGCAGAAGGAAAAGCAGCACGAGAAGTAGGAGAAGCAGGAGAAGCAGGAGAAACAGAAGACGCAGAAGCAGAATGAGAAGCAGAAGGAGAAATTGAAGCAGAAGCAGAAGGAGAAGCAGAAGGAGAATCAGAAGAAGGAGAAGGAGAAGCAGAAAGAGAAGCAGAAAGAGAAGCAGGAGAAGCAGAAGCAGGAGAAGCAGAAGCAGAAGAAACAGAAGGAGAAGAAGCAGAAGGAGAAACAGAAACAGAAGGAAAAGCAGAAAGAGAAGCAGGAGAAGCAGAAGAAGCAGCAGCAGGAGAAGCAGAAGCAGAAGAAGCCGAAGAAGCAGAAGCAGAACCTGAAGCATAAGGAGATACAGAAGAAGCAGAAGAAGCAGAATCTGGAGAAGCACAAGGAGAAGCAGAAGCAGAAAGAGAAGCAAAAGCAGAAGGAGAAGCAGAAGAAACAGAAGAAGCAGGGGCAGTAGCAGAAGAAGCAGAAGATGCAGAAGCAGAAGGAGAAGCAGAAGTAAAAGCAGAAGAACGAGAAGGAGAAGGAGAAACAGAAGGAGAAGCAGAAAGAGAAGCAGAAGAAGAAGCAGTAGAAGGAAAAGCAGCAGGAGAAGCAGAATGAGCAGCAGAAGGAGAAGCAGGAGATGCAGAAACAAGAGAAGCAGAAGCTGAAGAAACAGGAGAAGGAGAATAAGCAGAATCAGAAGGAGAAGCAGAAACAGAAGGAGAAGCAGAAAGAGAAGGAGGGGAAGCAGAAGAAGCAGGAGAAGCAGAAGCATAAGAATCCGAAGAAGCAGAAGCAGAACCTGAAGCAGAATGAGAAGCAGGAGAAGCAGAAGAAGCAGAATCTGGAGAAGCAGAATGAGAAGCTGAAGGAGAAGCAGAAGCGGAAAGAGAATCAAAAGCAGCAGGAGATGCAGAAGATACTGATGAAGCAGTAGCAGTAGCAGTTGCAGCAGAAGCAGAAGGAAAAGCAGATGGAAAAGCAGTAGAACGAGAAGGAGAAGGAATAACAGAAGCAGAAGCAGAAGGATTATTCAGAAAGAGAAGCAGAAGAAGCAGTAGGAGAAGCAGTGTCAGATGAAGCAGCAGAAGGGAGAAGAATATGCAGAAGATGAGGCAGAAGGAGTAGCTGGTGTAGCATAAGAAGCAGACGCAGTAGAATTAGTAAATTAGTAGTAGGAGAGTATGAGCTGCAGAAGCAATATGAGAAGCAGAAGGAGAAGCTGAAGCGGATTGAGAGCCAGAATGAGAATCAGTATAATCAGAAGCTGGGAACTGAATGCCGTATTATGATAAGA
>NW_012292307.1:0-7839 GCF_000151885.1 Dipodomys ordii | reverse complement strand
GAAGGAGAAGCAGAAGAAACAGAAGAAGCAGAAGCAGTAGCAGTTGCAGCTGAAGCAGAAGGAGAAGCAGAAGGAAAATCAGAAGAACGAGAAGGAGAAGGAGAAACAGAAGGAGAAGCAGAAGGAGAATCAGGAGAAGCAGAAGAAGCAGAATCTGGAGAAGCAGAATGACAAGCTGAAGGAGAAGCAGAAGCAGAGAGAATCAAAAGCAGAAGGAGAAGCAGAAGAAACAGAAGAAGCAGAAGCAGTAGCAGTTACAGCAAAAGCAGAAGGAGAAGCAGAAGGAAAAGCAGGAGAACGAGAAGGAGAAGGAGAAACAGAGGCAGAAGCAGAAGGAGAAGAAGAAGCAGAAGAAAGAGCATAAGGACAAGCACAAGCAGAAGGAGATGCAGAACGAGAAGCAGGAGAAGCAGAAGAAGCAGAAGATGAAGGAGAAGCAGAAGTAGGGGAATTAGAAGGAGGAGAAGCAGAAGCAGAAGGAGAAGCAGAAGCGGAATGAGAAGCAGAAAGAGAAGCAGGAGAAGCACAAGATGCAGAAGCAGGAGAAGCCGAAAGAGAAGAAGCAGAAGAAGCAGAAACAGAAGCAGAAGTAGAAGCAGAAGCAGAAGGAGAAGCAGCAGAAGAAGTAGAACCAGAAATTCAGGCAGGAGAAACAGAAGAAGCAGAAGCAGAAGCAGAAGGAAAAGCAAAAAGAGAAGCAGAAGTAGAAGAAGCAGCAGAAGGAGAAGCAGCCTAAGAAGCAGAAAAAGAAGTAGGAGAAGCAGAAGCAGAAAGAGACGTAGAAGCCGAAGAAGCAGAAGCAGAAGAAGAAGCATTAGAAGCATAAGAAGCAGAAGCAGGAGAAGCAGAAGCAGAAGAAAAAGAAGAAGCAGAAGCAGAGGGAGACACAGAAGAAGAAGGAACAGCAGAAGGTGAAGCAGAAGGAGATGCAGAAGCAGAAGGGGAAGCAGAAACAGAAGGAGAAGAAGAAGGAGAAGTTGGAGAATCAGAGGAAGCAGAAGAAGAAGCAGAAAGAGTAGCAGAAGAAGGAGAAGGAGAAGCAGAACGAGAAGGACAAGCAGGAGAAGCAGAAGAAGCAGAAGCGGGAGAAGCAGAAGAAGCAGAAGAAGAAGAAGAAGAAGAAGAAGGATCAGTAGCAGCAGAAGCAGAAGCAGAAGAAACAGAAGAAGCCCAAGAACCAGAAGGAGAACCTGAAGCAGAAGGAGAAGCAGAAGCAGGAGAAGCTGGAAAAGCAGAAGCAGAAGAAACAGAACAAGCAGAAGAAGCAGAAACAAAACGAGAAGCAGAAGAAGAAGAAGAAGGAGAAAGAGAAGGATTAGGAGTAGGATGAGCAGAAGCAGAATTAGAAGCAGAAAGAGAAGCAGAAGGAGAAACAGAAGAAACAGAAGCAGGAGAAGCAGAAGCAGAAGCAGAATGAGAAGCATAAGAAGGAGAAATTGAAGGAGAAGGAGAATGGGACGGAGAAGCAGAAGGAGAAGTAGGAGAAGCAGAAAAAGAAGCAGGAGAAGCAGAAGCAGAAGAAGAAGAGCAGAAGCAGAAGGAGAAGCAGAAGCAGAAGGAGAAGCAGAAGAAGCAGAAGCTGATGCAGAAGAAGAAAAAGTAACAGAAAAAGCAGAAGAAGCAGAAGCAGCAGCAGCAGGAGAAGCAGAAGAAGAAGAAGGAGAAAGAGAAAGAGAAGGAATAGGAGTAGGAGAAACAGAAGGATACGCAGAAGCAGAAAGAGAAGCAGGAGAAGCAGAAGAAGCAGGAGAAGCAAAAGCAGAAGAAAAAGAAGAAGCATAAGTAGCAGAAGCAGAGGGAGAAACAGAAGAAGGAGAAGGAGCAGCAGAAGGTGAAGCAGAAGGAGATGCAGAAGCAGATAGAGAAGCAGAAACAGAAGGAGAAGAAGAAGGAGAAGTTGGAGAATCAGAAGAAGCAGAAGCAGAAGCAGAAAGAGCAGAAGAAGGAGAAGGAGAAGCAGAAGGAGAAGGACAAGCAGGAGAAGCAGAAGAAGCAGAAGCGGGAGAAGCAGAAGAAGAAGAAACAGAAGAAGGAGAAGGAGCAGAAGGAGAAGCAGAAGCATAAGGAGAAGCAGAAAGAGAAGCAGAAGAAGCAGTAGCAGGAGAAGCAGAAGCAGAAGAAACAGAAGAAGCCCAAGAACCAGAAGGAGATCCTGAAGCAGAAGGAGAAGCAGAAGCAGCAGAAGCTGGAAAAGCAGAAGCAGAAGAAACAGAACAAGCAGAAGAAGCAGAGGCAGGACGAGAAGCAGAAGACGAAGAAGGAGAAAGAGAAGGATTAGGAGTAGGAGGAGCAGAAGCAGAATAAGAAGCAGAAAGAGAAGCAGAAGGAGAAGCAGAAGGAGAAACAGAAGAAGCAGAAGCAGGAGAAGCAGAAGCAGAATGAGAAGCACAAGAAGGAGAAATTGAAGGAGAAGGAGAATGAGAGGGAGAAGCAGAAGGAGAAGTAGGAGAAGCAGAAGAAGAAGAAGCAGGAGAAGCAGAAGCAGAAGAAACAGAAGAAGGAGAAGAGCAGAAGCAGAAGGAGAAGCAGAAGAAGCAGAAGCTGAAGCAGAAGAAGAAGAAACAGAAAAAGAGGAAGAAGCAGAAGAAAAAGCAGCAAGAGAAGCAGAAGAAGAAGAAGGAGAAGGAGAAAGAGAAGGATTAGGAGTAGGAGAAACAGAAGGATAAGCAGAAGCAGAAAGAGAACGAGAAGGAGAAGCAGGAAAAGCATAAAAAGCAGAAGCAGGAGAAGCAGAAGCAGAATGAAAAGCAGAAGAAGGAGAGATTGAAACAGAAGAAGATGCAGAAGGAGAAGCAGACGCAGTAGTAGAAGCAGAAGAAGTAGAAGCAGAAGGAGAAGCATAAAGAGAAACACAAGAGAAGCAGGAGAAACAGAAGCAGGAGAAGCAGAAGCAGAAGAAATAGAAGAAGGAGAGAAGCAGAAGCAGAAAGAGAAGCAGAAACAGAAGGAGAAGCAGAAATAGAAGCAGAAGAAGCCGAAGAAGCAAAGGAGAACCTGAAGCAGAAGGAGAAGCTGGAGAAGCAGAAGAAGAAGAATCTGGAGAAGAAGAAGGAGAACCAGAAGGAGAAGCAGAAAGAGAAGCAAAAGCAGAAGGAGAAGCAGAAGAAACAGAAGAAGCAGAAGCAGTAGCAGAAGAAGCTGAAGATGCAGAAGAAGAAAGAGAAGCAGAAGGAATAGCAGAAGAACAAGAAGGAGAAACAGAAGGAGAAGCAGAAGGACAAGCAGAAGGAGAAGCAGGAAAAGAAGAAGAAGCAGAAGCAGACGGAGAAGCAGAAGAAGGAGAAAGAGAAGCAGAAGAAGAAGCAGAAGGAAAAGCACAAGCAGAAGGAGATGCAGAAGGAGAAGCAGGAGAAGCAGAAGAAACAGAAGCAGAAGGAGAAGAAGAAGGAGAAGAAGCAGAATCAGAAGAAGCAGAAGCAGAAATAGAAAGAGAAGCCGACGAAGAGAAGCAGAACGAGAAGCAGGAGAAGCAGAAGAAGCAGAAGCGGGAGAAGCAGAAAAAGAAGAAACAGAAGAAGGAGAAGGAGCAGAAGGAGAAGCAGAAAGAGAAGCAGGAAAAGCAGAAGAAGCAGAAGCAGGAGAAGCAGGAGCAGAAAACAGGAGAAGGACAAGAAGCAGAAGCAGAAGGAGGAGCAGAAACAGAAGGAGAAGCAGAAAGAGAAAGAGGGGAAGCAGAAGAAGCAGAAGCAGGAGAAGCAGAAGCATAAGAATCCGAAGAAGCAGAAGCAGAACCTGAAGCAGAAGGAGAAGCAGGAGAAGGAGTAGAAGCAGAATCAGGAGAAGCAGAATGAGAAGCTGAAGTAGAAGCAGAAGCAGAAGCAGAAAGAGAATCAAAAGCAGAAGGAGAAGCAGAAGAAACAGAAGAAGCAGAAGCAGTAGCAGTTGCAGCAGAACAGAAGGAGAAGCAGAAGGAAAAGCAGAAGAACGAGAAGGAGAAGGAGAAACAGAAGGAGAAGCAGAAGGAGAATCAGGAGAAGCAGAAGAAGCAGAAGGAGAAGCAGAAGGAGAAACAGAAGCAGAAGAAGCAGCAGAAGGAGAAGCAGAAGTAGAATCAGAAGAAACAGAAGAAGAAGCAGAAGAAACAGAAGCAAAAGAAACAGAAGAAGGAGAAGAGCAGAAGCAGAAGCAGAAAATGAAGCAGAAAGAGAAGCAGGAGAAGTAGAAGAAGCAGAAGAAACAGGAGAAGCTGAAGAAGCAGAAGCAGAATCTGAAGCAGGAGAAACAGAAGAAGCACAATCTGAAGAAGAAGCAGAAGAAACAGAAATAGTACAATAAGCAGAAGCAGAATCAGCAGGAAAAGCGGAAGAAAAAGAAGGAGAAGGCGAAAGAGAAGGATTAGGAGTAGGAGAAGCAAAAGGATAAGCAGAAGCAGAAAGAGACGCAGAAGAAGAAGCAGCACGAGAAGTAGGAGAAGCAGGAGAAGCAGAAGAAGCAGAATCTGGAGAAGAAGAAGGAGAACCAGAAGGAGAAGCAGAAGCAGAAAGAGAAGCAAAAGCAGAAGGAGAAGCAGAAGAAACAGAAGAAGCAGAGGCAGTAGCAGAAGAAGCAAAAGATGCAGAAGCAGAAGGAGAAGCACAAGGAAAAGCAGAAGAACGAGAAGGAGAAGGAGAAACAGAAGGAGAAGCAGAAAGAGAAGCAGAAGAAGGAGCAGGAGACGGAAAAGCAGCAGGAGAAGCAGAAAGAGCAGCAGAAGGAGAAGCAGGAGATACAGAAACAGGAGAAGCAGAAGTAGAAGAATCAGGAGAAGGACAAGAAGCAGAGCAGAAGGAGAAGCACAAACAGAAGGAGAAGCAGAAAGAGAAGGAGGGGAAGCAGAAGAAGCAGAAGCAGGAGAAGCAGAAGCATAAGAATCCGAAGAAGCAGAAGCAGAACCTGAAGCAAAAGGAGAAGCAGGAGAAGCAGAAGAAGCAGAATCTGGAGAAGCAGAATGACAAGCTGAAGGAGAAGCAGAAGCAGAAAGAGAATCAAAAGCAGAAGGAGAAGCAGAAGAAACAGAAGAAGTAGAAGCAGTAGCAGTTGTAGCAGAAGCAGAAGGAAAAGGAGAAGAACAAGAAGGAGAAACAGAAGGAGAAGCAGAAGGAGAAGCAGAAAGAGAAGCAGGTGAAGCAGAAGAAGAAGAAGCAGAAGGAGAATCAGAAGGAGAAGCAGAAGAAGGAGAAGGAGAAGCAGAAGAAGATGCAGAAGGAGAAGCAGGAGAAGCAGAAGAAGCAGAAGCAGAAGGAGAAGCAGGAAAAGCAGAAGAAGCAGAAGCAAAAGGAGAAGCAAAAGAAGGAGGAGGAGAAGGAGAAGCTGAAGCAGAAGATGAAGCATAAGGACAAGCACAAGCAGAAGGAGATGCAGAAGGAGAAGCAGGAGAAGCAGAAGAAACAGAAGCTGAAGGAGAAGCAGAAGTAGGAGAAGGAGAAGGAGGAGAAACAGAAGCAGAAAGAGAAGCCGAAGCAGAATGAGAAGCAGAAAGAGAAGCAGGAGAAGCACAATAAGCAGAAGCAGGAGAAGCCGAAAGAGAAGCAGAAGAAGCAGAAACAGAAGCAGAAGTAGAAGCAGAAATAGAAGGAGAAGCAGCAGAAGAAGTAGAACCAGAAATTCAGGCAGGAGAAACAGAAGAATCAGAAGCAGAAAGAGAAGCAAAAAGAGAAGCAGAAGGAGAAGTAGAAGAAGCAGCAGAAGGAGAAGCAGCAGAAGAAGCAGAAAAACAAGCAGGAGAAGCAGAAGCAGAAAGAGAAGTAGAAGCAGAAGAAGCAGAAGCAGAAGAAGAAGCAGTAGAAGCATAAGAAGCAGAAGCAGGAGAAGCAGAAGCAGAAGAACAAGAAGAAGCATAAGAAGCAGAAGCAGAAGCAAAGGGAGAAACACAAGGAGGAAAAGGAGCAGCAGAAGGTGAAGCAGAAGGAGATGGAGAAGCAGAAATAGAAGCAGAAACAGAAGGAGAAGAAGAAGGATTAGTTGGAGAATCAGAAGAAGCAGAAGCAGAAAGAGAAGCAGAACCAGAAGGAGAAGCAGAAGGAGGAAAAGGAGAAGGAGAAGGAGAAGGAAGGGCAGCAGAAGCAATAGGAGAAGCAGAAGGAGAAGCAGAAGCAGAATGAGAAGCAGAAAGAGAAGCAGTAGAAGCAGAATAAGCAGGAAAGCAGAAGCAGACGAAAGAGAAGAAGATGAAGAAGAAGAAGAAGAAGAAGAAGAAGAAGCATAAGGAGAAGCGTAAGGAGAAGCAGTAGAAGCAGAAGAAGCAGAATCAGGAGAAGCAGAATCAGAAGAAAAAGAATAAGCAAAATAAGCAGAAGAAGAAGCAGGGGGAGAATCAGAAGAAGGATAAGGAGAAGGTGCAGCAGAAGGAGAAGCAGAAGCAGAATGAGAAGAAGAAACAGAAGGAGAACAAGAAGGAGAAGCAGGAGAATCAGAAGAAGCAGAAGTAGAAGCAGAAAGAGAAGGAGAAGAAGGAGAAGCAGAGGTAGCATGAGAAGAAACAGAAAGAAGAAGCAGAAGAAACAGAAGCAAAAGAAACAGAAGAAGGAGAAGAGCAGAAGCAGAAGCAGAAGGAGAAGCAGAAGCAGAAGGAGAAGCAGAAAGAGAAGCAGGAGAAGCAGAAGAAGTAGGAGAAGCAGAAGCAGAAGAAACAGGCGAAGCCGAAGAAGCAGAAGCAGAATCTGAAGCAGAAGGAGAAACAGAAGAAGCACAATCTGAAGCAGAAGCAGAAGAAACAGTAATAGAATAAGCAGAAGCAGAATCAGCAAGAGAAGGAGAAGAAGAAGAAGTCGGAGAAGGCGAGAGAGAAGGATTAGGAGTAGGAGAAGCAAAAGGATAAGCAGAAGCAGAAAGAGACGCAGAAGGAGAAGCAGCACGAGAAGTAGGAGAAGCAGGAGAAGCAGAAGCAGGAGAAGCAGAAGAAACAGAAGACGCAGAAGCAGAATGAGAAGTAGAAGGAGAAATTGAAGCAGAAGCAGAAGGAGAAGCAGAAGCAGAAGGAGAAGCAGAAGAAGGAGAAGGAGAAGCAGAAAGGGAAGCAGAACGAGAAGCAGGAGAAGCAGAAGCAGGAGAAGCAGAAGCAGAAGAAACAGAAGGAGAAGAAGCAGAAGCAGAAGATAAGCAGAAACAGAAGGAAAAGCAGAAAGAGAAGCAGGAGAAGCAGAAGAAGCAGCAGCAGGAGAAGCAGAAGCAGAAGAAGCCGAAGAAGCAGAAGCAGAACCTGAAGCAGAAGGAGAAGCAGGAGAAGCAGAAGAAGCAGAATCTGGAGAAGCAGAAGGAGAAGCAGAAGCAGAAAGAGAAACAAAAGCAGAAGGAGAAGCAGAAGAAACTGAAGAAGCAGAGGCAGTAGCAGAAGAAGCAGAAGATGCAGAAGCAGAAGGAGAAGCAGAAGGAAAAGCAGAAGAACGAGAAGGAGAAGGCGAAACACAAGGAGAAGCAGAAAGAGAAGCAGAAGAAGGAGCAGGAGAAAGAAAAGCAGCAGGAGAAGCAGAAAGAGCAGCAGAAGGAGAAGCAGGAGATGCAGAAACAGGAGAAGCAGAAGCAGAAGAAACAGGAGAAAGACAAGAAGCAGAAGCAGAGGGAGAAGCAGAAACAGAAGGAGAAGCAGAAAGAGAAGTAGGAGAAGCAGAAGAAGCAGAAGCAGGAGAAGCAGAAGCATAAGAATCCGAAGAAGCAGAAGCAGAACCTGAAGCAGAAGGAGAAGCAGGAGAAGCAGAAGAAGCAGAATCCGGAGAAGCACAAGGAGAAGCAGAAGGAGAAGCAGAAGCAGAAAGAGAATCAAAAGCAGAAGGAGAAGCTGAAGAAACAGAAGAAGTAGAAGCCGTAGCAGTTGTAGCAGAAGCAGAACGAGAAGCAGAAGGATTTGCTTAAGATCTAGATGGT
>NW_012292306.1:0-2294 GCF_000151885.1 Dipodomys ordii | reverse complement strand
CAGCGGGGGACAGAGCGGGAGACAGCGGGGGACACAGTTAGGACATTGCAGTACACAGTGGGACACAGCAGGGACAGAGCGGGACACAGTGGGACCCAGCGGGACACAGAGGGGGACACAGCGGGACACAGCGGAGGATCCAGCGAGGACACAGCGGGACACAGTGGGGGACACAGCGAGGACACAGCGGGGGACACAGCGGGGGACACTGCGAGACACAGCGGGGAACACAGCGAGGACACAGCGGGACCCAGCGGGACACAGCGTCGATACAGCGGGGACACAGCGTTACACAGCGGGGTACACAGCTGTGGTCACAATGGGACACAGTGGGGGCACAGCGGGACACAGGAGAACACAGTGGGACACCACGGGGACAAAGCGTGGGACACAGAGGGGAAAAGAGCGGGAGACAGCGGGGGACACAGCGAGGACACAGCGGGACACAGCGGGGGACACAGCGGGACACAGCGGTGGACACAGCGGGACAGAGCAGGGGACACAGCGGGACATAGCGGTAGACACAGCGGGAAACAGCGGTGGACACAGCGAGGACACAGCAGAACCTAGCGGGACACAGGGTCGATACAGCGGGGACAAAGTGGGCCACAGCGGGGTACACAGTTGGGGACACAACGGGGCACATCGGAGGACACAGCAAGGACTCAGCGGAACACAGCGTGGGACACAGTGAGGACACAGGGGGACACAGCGGGACACAGCGGGACAGAGCAGGAACACAGCAGTAGAAACAGCGGGACACATCCGGGGACACAGCCAGGGACACATTGGGACACAGCGGGGACTCAGCGGGGGACACCGCGGGGGACAAAGAGGGACACCACGGGACAGAGCGGGACACAGCGGTGACAAGGTGAAGACAGAGCGGGACTCAGCGAAGACACAGCGGGACACAGCGGGGGACACAGCGGGACACAGCGGCGGACACAGCGGGACAAAGCAGGGTACAGAGCAGGGGACACATCGGGATACAGAGGGACACAGCGGGGGACCCAGCGGGAAACAGCGGGGGGCCCAGCGAGGACACAGCGAGACACAGCGGGGGACAACGACAGGAAAACAGCGGGGTACACACGGGGGACACAGCAGGACACAGCAGGGAACACAGCGAGGACACAGCGGGACACAGCGGGACCCAGCGTCGATACAGCGGGGATACAGCGTTACACAGTGTGGTACAAATCTGTGGACATAAGGTGACACAGTGGGGGCACAGCGGGACAGAGCGGGACACAGTGGGACACAGCGAGGACAAATCGTGAGACACAGCGGGGGACACAGCGAGGACACAGCAGGACACAGCGGGACACAGCAGGGACAGAGCGGGACACAGTGGGACCCAGCGGGACACAGCAGGGGACAAAGCGGGACACAGCTGGGGACCCAGCGAGGACACAGTGGGACACAGCGGGGGACACAGAGAGGACACAGCGGGGACACAGCGGGGGACACTGCGGGACACAGCGGGGAACACAGCGAGGACACAGCGGGACCCATCGGGACACAGCGTCGATACAGCGGGGACACATCGTTACACAGCGTGGTTCACATCTGTGGACACAACGGGACACAGTGGGGGCACAGCAGGAAACAGCGGAACACAGTGGGACACAGCTGGGACAAAGCGTGAGACACAGCGGGGGACAGAGCGGGAGAGAGCGGGGGACACAGCGAGGACACAGTGGGACACAGCGGGACACAGCGTCGATACAGCGGGGACACAGTGGGCCACAGCGGGGTACACAGCTGGGGACACAACGGGGCACATCGGGGGACACAGCAAGGACTCAGCGGAACACAGCGTGGGACACAGTGAGGACACAGGGGGACACAGCGGGACACAGAGGGACACAGCAGGAACAAAGCAGTAGACACATCGGGACACAGCAGGGGACACAGCGGGACACAGCGGGGGACACAGGGAGGACAGAGCGGGACAAGGCGGGGACACAGCGGGAACTCAGCGGGGGACACAGAGGGGGACAAAGCGGGACACCACGGGAAACAGCGAGACACAGCGGGGACAAGGGGGAGACAGAGCGGGACACAGCGAGGACACAGCGGGACACAGTGTGGGACACAGCAGGACACAGCGGGGGACACAGCGAGGCCACAGCGGGACACAGCGGGGGACACAGCGAGGACACAGCGGGGGACACAGCGGGGGACACTGCGGGACACAGCAGGGAACACAGCGAGGACACAGCGAGACCCAGCGGGACACAGCGTCGATACAGCGGGGATACAGCGTTACACAGTGTGGTACACATTGA
>NW_012292305.1:0-2813 GCF_000151885.1 Dipodomys ordii | reverse complement strand
TGGGACACAGCGGGGACACAGCAGTGGACACAGCGGGAGACAGCGGGGGACACAGCGGGACACAGCGGGGGACACAGCGGGGGCCACAGCGGGACACAGTGGGACACAACTGGGACACAGCGGTACACAGCAGTGGACACAGCGGGACACAGCGGTGGACACAGCGAGGACACAGCGGGACCCAGCAGGACCCAGCGTCGATACAGCGGGGACAGAGTGGGCCACAGCGGGGTACACAGCTGGGGACGCAACGGGGCACATCAGGGGACACAGCAAGTACTCAGCGGAACACAGCGTGGGACACAGTGAGGACACAGGGGGACACAGCGGGACACAGCAGGAACACAGCAGTAGACACAGCGGGACACAGCATGGGACACAGCGGGACACAGCGGGGGACACAGGGATGACAGAGCGGGACACAGCGGGGACACAGCGGGGACTCAGCGGGGGACACAGCGGGGGACAAATCGGGACACAGCGGGACACAGCGGGACACAGCGTCGATACAGCGGGGACACAGCGGGACACAGCGGGGTACACAGCTGGGGACACAACGGAACACAGCGGGGGACACATCGAGGACACAGCAGGACACAGCGGGGACACAGCGGGGACACTGCTGGAACATAGCAGGACACAGCTGTGTACACAGCGGGACACAGCGGGACACAGCTTGGGACACAGAGGGGACATAGCGGGACACAGCGGGGGACACAGCGAGGACACAGTGGGACACAGCGTGAGACAAAGTGGGAGACAGCGGCGCACACAGCGAGGACACAGCAGGACACCGAGGGTACTCAGCGGGGGACACAGCTGGGGACAAAGTAGGACACCATGGGACACAGTGTGACACAGTGGGACACAGCGGCGACACTGCGGGGACACAGCGGGACAAAGCGGGGGACACAGCCTGACACAACGGAGTACACAGCGGGACACAGCGAGCACAAAGTGGGGACACAGCGTGACACAGCAGGACACAGCAGGGACAGAGCGGGACACAGCGGGACACAGAGGGGCCACAGCGGGGACACACTGGGACACTGAGGGTCACAGCAGGGACACAGCGGGACAAAGCGGGACACATCAGGACACAGCGGGGGACACAGCGGGACATAGCAGGGGACACAGCGAGGACACAGCGGGACACAGCGGGAGACACAGCGAGGACACAGTGGGACACAGCGGGGGAAAAAGTGGGACACAGCGGGGACACAGCAGTGGACACAGCGGGAGACAGCGGGGGACACAGCGGGACACAGCGGGGGACACAGCGGGGGCCACAGCGGGACACAGTGGAACACAACTGGGGACACAGCGGTACACAGCGGTGGACACAGCGGGACACAGCGGTGGACAGAGCGAGGACACAGCGGGACCCAGCGGGACACAGCGTCGATACAGCGGGGACAGAGTGGGCCACAGCGGGGAACACAGCTGGGGACACAACGGGGCACATCGGGGGACACAGCAAGGACTCAGCGGAACACAGCGTGGGACACAGTGAGGACAGAGCGGGACACAAAGGGGACACAGTGGGGGAAACAGCGGGGGAAAAAGCGGGACACCATGGGACACAGTGTGACACAGCAGCACACAGAGGGAACACTGCATCGACACAGCGGGACAAAGCGGGGGACACAGCGGGACACAGCGGGGTACACAGCGGGGGACAGTGGAGACAAAGAGAGGACACAGCGAGGACACAGCGGTGACACAGCTGGACACAACGAAGTACACAGCGGGACACAGCGGGCACACAGCGGGGACACAGCGGGACACAGCGGGGAACACAGGAAGGACACAGCAGGACACAGCGTCGATTCAGCGGGCACACAGCGCGACACAGCGGGGTACACACCTGTGGACACAACGGGACACAGTGGGGGACACAGCGAGGACACAACAGGACACAGCGGGGACACTGCAAGGACACAGCTGGACAAAGCAGGGGACACAGCGGGACACAGCGGGACACAGTGGGGACACTGCGGGGACACAGCGGGACAAAGGGGGGACACAGCGGGACACAGCGGGACAAAGCGGGGGACACAGCGGGGGACAGCGGAGACAGAGAGGGGACACAGCGAGACGCAGTGGTGACACAGCCTGACACAAAGGAGTACACAGCGAGGACACAGAAGGGACAGAGCGGGACACAATGGGACACAGCGGGACACAGCGGGGGACACAGCGGGACACAGCTGGACACAACGGAGTACACAGCGGGACACAGCGGGCACAAAGCGGGGGACAGAGCGGGACACAGCGGGACACAGCGGGGGACACAGTGGGGGACACAGCGGGGAACACAGCAAGGACACAGCGAGGACACAGCGGGACAAAGAAAGACAAAGCGGGGGACACAGGGTGGACACAACGGGACTCAGTGGGAGACACAGCAGTACACAGTGGGACACAGCGGGACACAGCGGGGGACACAGAGGGGTACAGAGCGGTACACAGCGAGGACACAGCGGGACACAGCGGGACACAGCGTTGATACAGCGGGGAAACAGCGGGACACAACAGGGTACACAGCTGGGGACACAACGGCACACAGGGGGGGACACAGCGAGGAAACAGCGAAACACAATGGGGGACACAGCAAGGACACTGCGGGACAAAGCGGGGGACACAGCGAGGAAACAGCGGGACACAGCTAGGGACAAAGTGGGGGTCAGCGGGGGACACAGCAAAGACACAGCAGGACACCATGGGACACAGTGTGACACAGCGGGACACAGCGGGGGACCCATCGAGGACACAGCAGGATATATTGGGGGACCCATCGAGGACACAGCAGG
>NW_012292304.1:0-2735 GCF_000151885.1 Dipodomys ordii | reverse complement strand
GGAGACAGCAGGACAGAGTGGGACACAGAAGTGATAAAGCATGAGACACTGCGGGGGACAGAGCGGGAGACAGCGGGGGACACAGCAAGGACACAGCGGGACACAGCGGGACACAGCGGGGGACACAGCTAGGACACAGCGGGACACAGCGGGACACAGTGGGGACACAAAGGGGACTCAGCGGGGGAAACAGCGGGGGAAAAAGCGGGACACCATGGGACACAGTGTGACACAGCAGGACACAGAGGGAACACTGCGTCGACACAGCGGGACAAAGCGGGGGACACAGAGGGACACAGCGGGACACAGCGGGGGACACAGCGGGGGACAGTGGAGACAAAGAGAGGACACAGCGGGACACAGCGGTGACACAGCTGGACACAACGGAGTACACAGCGGGACACAGCGGGCACAAAGCGGGGACAGAGCGGGACACAGCTGGACACAGCGGGACATAGCGGGGGACACAGCGGGACACAGAGGGGGACACAGTGAGGACACAGTGGGACACAGCGGGGGACACAGCGAGGACACAGTGGTGACACAGCTGGACACAACGAAATACACAGCGGGACACAGCGGGCACACAGCGGGGACACAGCGGGACACAGCGGGGAACACAGGGAGGACACAGCATGACCCAGTGGGACACAGCGTCGATACAGCGGGGACACAGCGGGACACAGCGGGGTACACAGCTGTGGACACAACGGGACACAGTGTGGGCACAGCGGGACACAGCGGGACAGAGTGGGACACAGACGGGATAAAGCATGAGACACAGCGGGGGACACAGGGGGGACACAGCGGGACACAGGGGGGAACACTGCGAGGACACATGGGGACACAGCGGGGACACAGCGGGACTCAGCGGGGGACACAGCAGTACACAGCGGGACACAGCGGGACACAGCGGGTCACAGCAGGGACAGAGCGGGTGACACAGAGGGATACACAGTGGGACACAGCAGTGGACAAAGCAGGACACAGCGGGGGACACAGCGAGGACACTGCGGGACACTGCGGGAGACACAGCAAGGACACAGCAGGACACAGTGGAACACAGCGGGACACAGCAGTGACACAGCAGGGGACCCAGCGGGACACAACCGGGGACACAGCGGGACACAGCGGGGCCACAGGGAGGACACAGCAGGACACAGCGGGGGACACAGCGGGAAACAGCGAGGGACACAGCATCGATAGAGCGGGGACACAGCGGGACACAGCGGGGTACACAGCTGGAGACACAACGGGACACAGTGGGGGACATAGCGGGACACAACAGGACACAGTGGGACACAGCGGGACACAGCGGGGGACACAGCGGGACACAACAGGACACAGTGGGACACAGCGGGACACAGCGGGGGACACAGCGATGACAAAGCCGGACACAGCGGGGGACACAGTGGGACAGAGCAGGGTACACAGCAGGGGACACAGACGGACCCAGCGGGACACAGCGGGGGACACAGGGGGGACACAGCGGGACACAGCGGGGGACACAGCAAGGACACATTGGGGCACAGCGGGGACACAGCAGGACTCAGAGGGGGACACAGCAGTACACAGCGAGACACAGCGGTACACAGCGGAGCACAGCAGGGACAGGGCGGGGGACAAAGCAGGACACAGCGGGACACAGCGGGGGACACAGCGGGGGACACAGAGGGGTACACAGCGGGACACAGCAGTGGACAAAGCAGGACACAGTGAGGGACACAGCGAGGAAACTGCGGGACTTTGCGGGAGACACAGCGAGGACACAGCGTGACACAGCGGAACACAGCGGGACACAGCAGGGACACAGCAAGGGACACAGCGGGACACAGCGGGGGACACAGCGATGACAAAGCGGGACACAGCGGGGATATAACGGGACTCAACACGGTCACAGCGGGACACAGCAGGACACAGCGGGACACAGCGGGGACACAGCAGGGGACAGAGCGGGACACAGCGGGGGACACAGCGGGACACAGCGGGGGACACAGGAGGGACAAAGGGGACACAGCAGGGGACACAGCGAGGACACAGCGGGACACATCTGGGACACAGCGGAATCAGCGGGGGGACACAGCGGGACACAGGGGGGACACAGCAGGGACACAGCGGGGGACACAGTGGGACAGAGGAGGGGACACAGGAGGGGACACAGAGGGACAGAGCGGGACACAGCAGGGGACACAGGGTGGACAGAGCGGGACACAGCGGGGGACACAGTGAGGACACATTGGGAAACAGCGGGGACACAGCGGGACTCAGAGGGGGACACAGCAGTACACAGCGGGACACAGCGGGGCACAGCAGGGACACAGCGGGGGACACAGCGGGAAACAGCGAGGGACACTGCGGGGGACACAGCGGGACACAGTGTGGAACACAGAGAGTACACAGCGGGACCCAGCGGGACACAGCGTCGATACAGCGGGGACACAGCGTGACAGAGCAGGGTACATAGCTGGGGACACAACGGGACACAGTGGGGGACATAGCGGGACACAGCGGGACACAGCGGGTCACAGCGGGGATAAAGCGGGGACTCAGCGGGGGACACAGGGGGGACACAGCGGGACACAGCGGGGGACACAGCGAGTACACATTTGGAAACAGCGGGAACACAGCGGGACTCAGCGGGGGACACAGCGGTACACATCGGGACACAGCGGGAAACAGCGGGGGACACAGGGGGGACACAGCGGGACACAGCGGGGGACACAGCGAGGACACAT
>NW_012292303.1:0-2273 GCF_000151885.1 Dipodomys ordii | reverse complement strand
TCTCCTTCTGCTTCTGCTTCTTCTCCTCTTCTGTTTTTTCTGTTTCTGCTTCTCCTGCTTCTGCTTCTCCTGCTTCTCGTTCTGCTTCTTTTTCTGCTTCTACTTCTCCTTCTCCTTCTTCTGCTTCTCCTTCTGCTTTTGCTTCTCCTTCTGCTTCTGCTTCAATTTCTCCTTCTGATTCTCATTCTGCTTCTGCGTCTTCTGTTTCTTCTGCTTCTCCTGCTTCTCCTACTTCTCGTGCTGCTTCTCCTTCTGCGTCTCTTTCTGCTTCTGCTTATCCTTGTGCTTCTCCTACTCCTAATCCTTCTCTTTCGCCTTCTCCTTCTGCTTTTCCTGCTTCTTCTGGTGCTTCTGCTTCTGCTTATTCTACTATTTCTGTTTCTTCTGCTTCTGCTTCAGATTGTGCTTCTTCTGTTTCTCCTTCTGCGTCAGATTCTGCTTCTGCTTCTTCGGGTTCTACTTTTTCTGCTTCTCCTGCTGCTGCTTCTTCTGCTTCTCCTGCTTCTCTTTCTGATTTTCCTTCTGTTTCTGCTTCTCCTTCTGCTTCTGCTTCTTCTCCTTCTTCTGTTTCTTCTGCTTCTGCTTCTCCTGCTTCTGCTTCTCCTGCTTCTCTTTCTGCTTCTACTTCTCCTTCTCCTTCTTCTGCTTCTCCTTTTGCTTCTGCTTCTTCTGCTTCTGCTTCAATTTCTCCTTCTACTTCTCATTCTGCTTCTGCGTCTTCTGTTTCTTCTACTTCTCCTGCTTCTGGTTCTCCTGCTTCTCCTAATTCTCGTGCTGCTTCTCCTTCTGCGTCTCTTTCTGCTTCTGCTTATCCTTTTGCTTCTCCTACTCCTAATCCTTCTCTTTCGCCTTCTCCTTCTTCTTCTTCTGCTTCTCTTGGTGCTTCTGCTTCTGTTTATTCTACTATTTCTGTTTCTTCTGCTTCTGCTTCAGATTGTTCTTCTTCTGTTTCTCCTTCTGCTTCAGATTCTGCTTCTGCTTCTTCGGCTTCTCCTTTTTCTTCTGCTTCTGCTTCTCCTGCTTCTTCTGCATCTCCTGCTTCTCTTTCTGCTTCTCCTTCTGCTTCTGCTTCTCCTTTTGCTTCTGCTCTTCTCCTTCTTCTGTTTCTTGTGCTTCTGTTTCTTCTACTTCTTCTTCTTCTGTTTCTTCTGATTCTACTTCTGCTTCTCCTTCTTCTCCTTCTCTTTCTGCTTCTACTTCTGCTTCTTCTGATTCTCCTGCTTCTCCTTCTTGTTCTCCTTCTGTTTCTGATTCTATTTCTGCTTCTGCTTCTCCTTCTGCTGCTCCTTCTCCTTCTCCTTCTGCTTCCCCCACTGCTTCTGCTTCTGCTACTTTTGCTTATTCTTTATCTTCTGCTTCTCCTGTTTCTGCTTCTTCTGCGTCTACTGCTTCTCCTTATGCTTCTCCTTATGCTTCTCCTTCTTCTTCTTCTTCTTCTTCTTCTTCTTCTTCTTCTTCTTCTTCTTCTTCTTCTTCTTCTTCTTCTTCTTCTTCTTCTTCTTCTTCTTCTTCTTCTTCTTCTTTTTAGTCTGCTTCTGCTTTTCCTGCTTCTTCTGCTTCTACTGATTCTCTTTCTGTTTCTCATTCTGCTTCTGCTTCTCCTTCTGCTTCTCCTATTCTTTCTGCTGCCCTTCCTTGTCCTTCTTCTTCTCCTACTTCTGCTTCTCCTTCTGCTTCTGCTTCTTCTGCTTCTCCTGCTTCTCCTTCTGCATATTCTTCTGCTTCTCCTTCTGCTACTTCTTCTGCTTCTGCTTCTCCTTCTTCTGCTTCTCCTTCTCCTGCTCCTACTGCTTCTTCCTCTGTTTCTGCTTCTTATGCTTATTCCTTTTCTTCTGCTTCTGCTTCTCCTGCTTCTGCTTCTTCTGCTTCTACTGCTTCTCCTTATGCTTCTCCTTATGCTTCTCCTTCTCCTTCTCCTTTTTCTTCTTCTTCTTCTTCTTCTTCTTCTTCTTCTTCTTCTTCTTCTTCTTCTTCTTCTTCTTCTTCTTCTTCTTCTTCTTTTCTTTTTCTTCTTCTCTTTCTTCTGCTTCTGCTTTTCCTGCTTCTTCTGCTTCTACTGATTCTCTTTCTGCTTCTCATTCTGCTTCTGCTTCTCCTTCTGCTTCTCCTATTGCTTCTGCTGCTCTTCTTTCTCCTTCTCCTGCTTCTACTTCTTCTTCTGCTTCTTCTGCTTCTCCTGCTTCTCCTTCTGCATCTCCTTCTGCTTGTGCTTGTCCTTATGTTTCTTCTTCTGCTTCTGCTTCTCCTTCTGCTTCTTCTGCTTCTCCTTCTGA
>NW_012292302.1:0-1004 GCF_000151885.1 Dipodomys ordii | reverse complement strand
TCAGCCCTGCTCCCCCTGCCCTGCTCCCCCTGCCCTGCTCCCCCTGCCCCTGCCCTGCTCCCCCTGCCCTGCTCCCCCTGCCCCGGCCGAACTCCCCCTGCCCTGGCCCTGCCCCCCCCGCCCCTGCCCTGCTCCCCCTGCCCTGTTCCCCCCTGCCCCGGCCGAGCATCTCTTGAACAGAGGCAGATGCACCCCCCTCACGTTCCTGCTCCCCTGCCCGTGGCCCCGGGAGCCCCGCAGACCACAGCCACTGGCCCCTCTGTGCTGGGGTGACATAAGCCAGCCATACACATTAGCTCCAGCCCTGAGCCGAGCTGGGAGAGGGAGAGGAAGGAGGTGGAGGCCGGAGGACACTGGGCTCTGGATCTGGGAGGCTGTCTGCCCTTCCACTTGCTCCCTCCACCCCCTAGCTGGCCTGCGCCTTCCCTCCGCTTGGCCCATCCCCTCCACGGGACCATCCCCTCCACGGGACCATCCCCTCCATCCCCTCCATCCCCCCCATCCCCTCCATCCCCTCCATCCCCTCCACGGGACCATCCCCTCCATCCCCTCCATCCCCTCCACGGGACCATCCCCTCCATCCCCTCCATCCCCTCCATCCCCTCCATCCCCTCCACGGGACCATCCCCTCCATCCCCTCCATCCCCTCCATCCCCTCCATCCCCTCCATCCCCTCCATCCCCTCCATCCCCTCCATCCCCTCCACGGGACCATCCCCTCCATCCCCTCCATCCCCTCCATCCCCTCCATCCCCTCCACGGGACCATCCCCTCCACGGGACCATCCCCTCCATCCCCTCCATCCCCTCCATCCCCTCCGCTGGCCGGTTGTTCTGGCTCCCCCAGCCGTGCTGTCAGCAGGGCAGATCTGCCGGCCTTCCCTGCAGGAGGAGGTTCGGGAGCACCGGGCCTGCCTGCCGCCGCCGCTCACTTTGAACGGTCTGCTTGACTGCGTCTGGTGTGCGGATGGATGGACCTGCCACCGCCGCCGCTCAGTTTGAAGGG
>NW_012292301.1:0-922 GCF_000151885.1 Dipodomys ordii | reverse complement strand
TAATTCAAAAGCAATTATTTCTCTAATCAAGGAGAAATAGTATTCGTTGGGAGAGGGAGGGAACGCAAGGAAAGGAGGTGACTTTGTGGAAGGAGGAGGAGGTGGGGGAGGACGGGGAGGAGGGAGAAGGGGAGGGGAAGAGGAGGCTGCAGACAGCAGGGCTCAGCACGGCGGGCACCGTGGCTGTGAGCGGCTCCATCTTGTTTGGACTCCCACTTGCGTCTTTGTATACCCCGAGTCCGGGCGAGCTGATCTCTTTCTGGGTCAGAGGACTCCGGGGTGGAATGCAAGGCTGTCATCCTGCGCTCCTCTGCCCGTCAGGGGTCCGGGGTCTGGACGTGCGGCCGCCACATGCACGAAGAAGGTCAGGCAATCTGTTTGCAGTTCCAGCTCAGCCCCGACGTGGCACCAGGCCGTTGGGCGTCCCCCGAAGCTGGTGGGGTGTTATTATTTATTTTTAATCGGAAGAGCAGACAGCGGGACGGCTCTTCCCCGGCTTTGGGGAGGTGTGAGCCCCACTTGACACACCGAGGAAGCTCTGTGGACTCACAGTCAGGTGCTCACTCAATCCTGGAGCCAGGGTTACAGCTGGGGGGGGGGGTGGGCGACTTGGCTCAGCGCACTCAGGAACACTTTGGGCTGTGGGCAGCTTGCGTGGGGCACGGCTCTGGGCCTCCGGGAAGCGAGAGCCAGCCGTGGGGCCGGGGAGGCAGTCGCATGGCCGCCGCGTGGGGCTGTGTCCGGATGCTCGCAGGTTCTATGGAGAGCTTGCTGCGAGGCCTCTGCGTGGCTCGGTGCGTCCTGGTAGAGCAGGCGTGGCCGGTGTGGTGGGCTTTGCAGAACTTGTGTAGTCTGAGAGTCTGGGGACAAGGCAGACCAGGGACCTGGTGCCAAGCCCGCAGATAGTGCGTCTCACAAAGCC
>NW_012292300.1:0-5798 GCF_000151885.1 Dipodomys ordii | reverse complement strand
ACAGCGGGAACAACAGGGGACACAACGAGGACACAGCGGGGGACACAGCGGGGGACACAGCGGGACACAGTGGGGAACACAACGAGGACACAGCGGGACACAGCATCGATACAGCGGGGACGCAGCGTTACACAGCGTGGTACACACTGTGGACACAACGGGACACAGTAGGGGCACAGCCGGACACAGCGGGACACAGTGGGACACAGCAGGGACAAAGCGTGAGACACAGCGGGGGCAGAGAGGGAGACAGCAGGGGACACAGCAAGGAAACAGCGGGACACAGCGGTGACACAGCGGGGGCTCAGCGGGGGACACAGCGGGACACAGCGGGGGACACAGCGGTACACAGCGGGGGACACTGCGGGACACAGTGTGGGACAGAGCGTGGGACACAGCGAGACACAGCGGGGACAAAGCTGGACACAGCGGGGTACACAGAGGGACACAGCAGGGACACAGCGGGGAAACAGCGTGACACAAAAGGACACAGCTGGACACAGCGGGGTACACAGCGGGACACAGCGGGCACACAGCGGGGACACAGCAGGACACAGCCGGACACAGTGGGACACAGCGGGACACAGCGGGACACAGCGGGACACAGCGGGGAACACAGCGGGGAACACAGCTGGGGAAAGAGGGGACACACCGGGGGACAATGAGGCACAACGGGACACAGCGGGGGACACAGCGGGGGACACAGAGGGACACAGAGGGGGACAAGAGAGGACACAGCAGGACAAGAGTGGGACACATCGGGGGACACAGTGGGACACAGCGGGACACAGCGAGGGACACAGCGGGACATTTCGGGGGAAAGAGCGTTGACACAGCGGGACACAGCGGGGGACACAGCAGGAAACACCAGGGACACAGCGGGGGACACAGCGGGACTCAACCGGGGACACAGAGGGACACAGCCGGACACAGCGGGGTACACAGCAGGACACAGCTGGGGACACAGTGGGGGACACAGTGGGACAAAGCGGGGGACACAGCGGGGACAGAGCTGGACACAACGGGGTACACAGCGGGACACTGTGGGGACACAGCAAGGACACAGCGGGACACAGTGGGACACAGCGGGACACAACGGGACACAGCAGGACACAGCGGGACACAGCGGGGGACACAGAGGGTCACAGCGGGTCACAGCGGGGGACACAGAGGGACACAGCGAGGACACAGCTGGACACAGCGTGATACACAGCAAGGTCACAGCCGGCCCAGCGGGACACAGCGGGGACAAAGCTGGACACAGCGGGGTACACAGCGGGACACAGCGGGGACACAGCGGGGACACAGCGGGACACAGCCTGTCACAGCATGGACACAGCGGGACACAGCGGGACACAGGGTGGACACAGCGGGACACAGCGGGGGACACAGTGAGGACACAGCAGTACACAGCAGAGGACACAGTGACGACACAGCGGGACACAGAAAGGGACACAGTGGGGGACACAGCAGATCACAGCGGGACACAACCGGGGACACGGGGGGACACAGGGGGGACACAGCGCGACACAGCGGGACACAGCGGGGGACACAGCGGGACACAACGGGGGACACAGCTGGACACAGCGGGACACAGCGGGGGACACAGCGGGACACAGAGGGGCACACAGAGGGGTCCACAGAGGGACACAGCGGGGTACACAGATGGGGACACAAAGGGACACATCGGGGGACACAGCGAGGACACAGCGGAACACAGCGTGGGACACAGCGAGGACACAGCGGGACCCAGCGGGACACAGCGTCGATACAGCGGGGACACAGCGGGACCCAGCGGGACACAGTGGGGGACACAGCGGCACACAGGGGGGGACAAATCGAGGACACAGCGGGACCCAGCGGGACACAGCGTCGATACAGCGGTGACACAGTGGGACACAGCGGGGTACACAGCTGGGGACACAACGGGACACAGCACGGAACACAGCGAGGACACAGCGGACCACAGCGTGGGACACAGCGAGGACACAGCGGGACACAGTGGGGAAACAGCAGGGACTCAGCAGGGACACAGCGGTGGACACAGCGGGACACAACGGGACCCAGCGGGACCCAGTGTCGATACAGCGGGGACACAGCGGAACACAGCGGGGTACCCAGCTGGGGCACAAAGGGACACGTCGGGGGACACAGCGAGGACACAGCGGAACACAGCGTGGGACACAGCGAGGACACAGCGGGACACAGAGGGACATAGCGGGGACACAGCAGGGACACAGCAGGGACACTGCGAGGGACACAGCGGGAAACAACTGGACATAGCGGGACACAGCGTCGATACAGCGGGGACCAAGTGGAACACAGCGGGGTACACAGCTGGGGACACAAAGGGACACATCGGGGGACACAGCGAGGACATAGTGGAACACAGGGTGGGACACAGCAGGACACAGCAGGGACACAGCAGTAGACACAGCGGGACACAGCGGGGGAAACAGCGGGACACAGTGAGGGACACAGCGGGACACAGAGGGGGACACAGAGGGGGACACAAATGGACACAGCGGGGAACACAGCGAGGACACAACGGGGACACAGCGGGACACAGCGGGTTACACAGCAGGGGACACAAAGGGACACATCGGGGGACACAGCGAGGACACAGCAGAACACAGCGTGGGACACAGCGAGGACACAGCGGGACACAGCAGGACACAGCGGGACACAGCAGGGACACAGCATTAGACACAGCGGGACACACAGGGGGGACACAGCGGGACACAGCGGGACACAGTGGGGACACAGTGGGACTCAGTGGGGGCCACAGCAGTACACAGCTGGACACAACGGGGACACAGCAGAATACACAACGGGACACAGCGGGGGACACAGCGGGACACAGTGGGAGACAGAGCGTAGGACACAACGAGACACAGTGGGGACAAAGCTGGACACAGCGGGGTACACAGCGGGACACAGCAGGGACACAGCGGGGACACAGCCGGACACAGCCTGTCACAGCAGGGAAACAGCGGGACACAGCGGGACACAGCGGGGGACACAGCGGTACACAGCGAGGGACACAGCGGGGACACAGCGGGACACAGCGGGGACACAGCAGTAGACACAGAGGGACACAGCGGGGGACACAGCGGGACACAGCGGGGGACACAGGGAGGACACAGCGGGACACAGCGGGGACACAGCGGGGACTCACCAGGGGACACAGCAGGGGACAAAGCAGGGCACCACGGGACACAGCGGAACACAGCGGGACAAAGCGGGGACACTGCAGGAACATAGCAGGACACAGCAGGGTACACAGCGGGACACATAGGGACACAGCGGGGGACAAAGAGGGAACACAGAAGGACACAGTGTGGGACAAAGCGGGAGACAGCGGGGGACACAGCGAGGACACAGCGAGACACAGCGGGACACAGAGTCGATACAGTGGGGACACAGCGGGACACAGCGGGTACACACATGGGGACACAAAGGGACACATCGGGGGACACAGCGAGGACACAGTGGAACACAGCGTGGGACACAGCGAGGACACAGAGGGACACAGCGGGACACAGCAGGGACACAGCAGTAGACACAGCGGGATACAGCGGGGGACACAGCAGGACACAGCGGGGGACACAGGGAGGACACAGCGGGACACAGCGGGGACACAGCGGGGACTCACGGGGGGACACAGCGGGGGACAAAGCGGGGCACCACGGGACACTGCGGGACACAGCGGGACACAGCGGGGACACTGCGGGAACATAGCAGGACACAGCAGGGTACACAGCGGGACACATAGGGACACAGCGGGGGACAAAGCGGCAACACAGCAGGACACAGCGTGGGACAAAGCGGGAGACAGCGGGGGACACAGCGAGGACACAGCGAGACACAGCGGGACACAGAGTCGATACAGTGGGGACACAGCGGGACACAGCAGGTTACACAGCTGGGGACACAAAGGGACAGAGTGGGGGATACAGCGAGGACACAGCGGAACACAGCGTGGGACACAGCGAGGACACAGCGGGACCCAGCGGGACACAGCGTCGATACAGCGGGACACAGCGTTACACAGCGTGGTACACAGCTGTGGACACAACGGGACGCAGTGGGGCACAGCGGGAAACAGCGGAACACAGTGGGACACAGCTGGGACAAAGCGTGAGACACAGCAGGGGACAGAGCGGGAGACAGCGGGGGACACAGTGAGGACACAGTGGGACACAGCGGGACACAGCGTCGATACAGCGGGGACACAGTGGGCCACAGCGGGGTACACAGCTGGGGACACAATGGGGCACATCGGGGGACACAGCAAGGAATCAGCGGAACACGGCGTGGGACACAGTGAGGACATAGGGGGACACAGCGGGACACAGAGGGACACAGCAGGAACAAAGCAGTAGACACAGCGGGACACAGCAGGGGACACAGCGGGACACAGCAGGGGACACAGGGAGGACAGAGCGGGACAAGGCGGGGACACAGCGGGAACTCAGCGGGGGACACCGCAGGGGACAAAGCGGGACACCACGGGACACAGCGGGACACAGCGGGGACAAGGGGGAGACGAGCGGGACACAGCGAGGACACAGCGGGACACAGCGGGGGACACAGCAGGACACAGCGGGGGACACAGCGAGGACACAGCGGGACACTGCGGGGGACACAGCGAGGACACAGCGGGGGACACAGCGGGGGACACAGCAGGGAACACAGCGAGGACACAGCGGGGGACACAGCGGGACACCGCGGGGGACACAGAGGGGTACACAGCGGGGCACAGCCGGGAACACAGCGTGGACACAGCAGGACACAGCGGGACACAGCGGTACACAGCGGGACACAGCGCGGGACACAGTGGGACACAGCAGGACACAGCGGGACACAGCGGGACACAGCGGGGGACACAGCGGTACACAGCTTGGGACACAGCGAGGACAAAGCGGGACACAGCGGGACACAGCGGGGACACAGCAGGGACAAAGCGGGGGACACAGCGGGACACAACGGGGAACACATCGAGGACACAGCGGGACCCAGCAGGACACAGCGTCGATACAGAGGGGACACTGCGGGACACAGCGGGGTACACAGCTGAGGACACAACGGGACACATCGGTGGACACAGCGAGGACACAGCGGGGTACACAACTGAGGACACAACGGGACACAGCGGTGGACACAGCGAGGACACAGCGGGACACAGCGGGGACACTGCGGGAACATAGCGGGACACAGCGGGTACAGAGCGGGACACAGCGGGGTCACAGAGTGGTACACAGCGGGACACATCGGGAAACAAAGCGAGGTCACAGCGGGGGACAAAGCGGGACAACACGGAACACAGTGTGACACAGCGGGACACAGCGGGACACAGCGGGACACAGCGGGGACACAGCGGGGAACAGCAGAGGACAGAGAGGGGACACAGCGGGACACAGCGGGTACACAGCTGGACACAGCGGGGTACACAGAGGGACACAGCGGGCACACAGTGGGGACACAGAGGGACACAACGGTACACAGCGGGGATACAGTGGGACACAGCGGGACAAAGCGGCAGACACAGCGGGACACAGCAGGCACACAGCGGGGACACAGCGGGACACAGCGGGACACAGCGGGGACACAGCGGGACACAGCGCGACACAGCAGGGGACACAGCGGGACACAGTTGGGGACCCAGTGAGGACACAGCGGGACACAGCAGGGGACACAGCGAGGACACAGCGGGGGACACAGCGGGGGAAACAAAGCGAGGTCACAGCGGGGGACAAAGCGGGACAACACGGAACACAGTGTGACACAGCGGGACA
>NW_012292299.1:0-7851 GCF_000151885.1 Dipodomys ordii | reverse complement strand
ACAAGTGGGGACACAGCGAGGACACAGCGGGGACACATCGGGACACAGCAGGTTACACAGCAGGGGACACAAAGGGACACATCTGGGGACACAGCGAGGGCACAACGGAACACAGCTTGGGACACAGCGAGGACACACCGGGACACAGCGGGACACAGCGGGACACAGCGGGACACAGCAGGGACACAGCAGTAGACAAAGCGGGACACAGCGCTGGATACAGCGGGACACAGCGGGAAACAGCGGGGACACAGCGGGACTCAGCGGGGAACACAGCAGTACACAGCGGGACACAGCGGGACACAGCGGAACACAGCGGGTAACACAGCGAGGACACAGCGGAACACAGCGGGACACAGCGTCGATACAGCAGGGACACAGCCGGACACAGCGGGGTACACAGCTGGGGACACAAAGGGACACATCGGGGACACAGCGAGGACACAGCGGAACACAGCTTGAGACACAGCGAGGACACAGCGGGACACAGTGGGACACAGCGGGACACAGCAGGGACACAGCAGTAGACACAGCGGGACACAGCAAGGGACACAGGGGGACACAGCGGGGGACACAGCGAGGACACAGCGGGACCCAGCGGGACCAAGCGTCGATACAGCGGGAACACAGCGGAACACAGCGGGTTACACACCTGGGGACACAACGGGACACAGAGAGGACACAGCGGAACACAGCGTGGGACACAGCGAGGACACAGCGGGACACAGCATGACACAGTGGGGACACAGCAGGGACACAGCAGGGAACCAGGGGGAAACAGCGGGACACAACGGGACACAGCGGGAGACACAGCGATGACACAGCGGCACCCAGCGGGACACAGCGTCGATACAGAGGGGACACAGCGGGACACAGCGGGACATAGCGGGGGAAACAGCGCGACACAATGGTGAAATAGCAGTGGACACAGTGGGACACAGTGGGGGACACAGCGGGAAACAACGGGGGACACAGCGGGGGAAACACCGGGACACAGCCGGACACAGCGGGGGACACAGGTGGGACACAGCGGGACACAGCGGGGACACAGCGGGACTCAGCGGGCGACACAGCAGTACACAGCGGGACACAGAGGGACACAGCGGGGGACACCGCGGGACACAGAGGGGGACACAGAAGGGTACACAGTGGGACACAGCGGCGGACAAAGCAGGACACAGAGGGGGGACACAGCGAGGACACAGCGGGACACTGCGGGAGACACACTAAGGACACAGCGGGACACAGCGGAACACAGCGGGACACAGCAGGGACACAGCAGGGGACACAGCGGGACACAGCAGGGGACACAGCGGGACACAGCAGGGGACATGGGGGGACAAAGCTGGACACAGAGGGGGACACAGCGAGGACACAGCTGGACACAGCGGGAAACACAGCGAGGACACAGCGGGGGACAAAGTGGGACACCACGGGACACAGCGGTGACCCTGAAGGGACACAGCGGGGGACACAGCGGGGGACACAGCGAAACACAGCGGGGACACAGTGGGGGACACAACGGGACAGAGCGAGACACAACGGGGACAAAGCTGGACACAGCGGGGTACACAGCGGGACACAGCAGGGACACAGCAGGTACACAGCAGGGACACAGCGGGGGACACAGTGGGACACAACGGGACCCAGCGGGGGACACAGCAGGACACAGCAGGGGACACAGCGGGGGACACAGCGGGACACAACTGGGAACACAGCGAGGACACAGCGGGGGACAGCGGGGAACACAGCAAGGACACAGCGGGGGACAAAGCGTGACACCACGGGACACAGTGTGACACAGCGGGACAGAGCGGGGACACTGCAGGGACACAGCAGGACAAAGCGGGGGACACAGCAGGACACAGCGAGACACAGTGGGGGACACAGCGGGGGACAGCAGGGGACAGAGAGGGGTCACAGCGGGACACAGCGGGGAAACAGCTGGACCCAGCGGGGTACACAGCGGGACACAGCAGACACACAGTGGGGACACAGCGGGACGCAGCGGGACACAGCAGGGACAGAGTGGGACAGAGTGGGACACAGCGAGGACACATTGGGACACACCGGGGACACAGCAGGGACACAGCGGGGGACACAGCGGAACACAACAGGACACAGCGAAGGACACAGCGCGACACAGCAGGGGACACAGAGGGGTACACAGCGGGACATAGCGGAGAACACAATGACGACACAGTGGGACCCAGCAGGACACAGCGTCGATACAGCGGGGACACAGCGGGATACAGCGGGTTACACAGCTGGGGACACAAAGGGACAATTCGGGGGACACAGAGCGGACACAGCGGAACACAGTGTGGGACACAGCGAGGACACAGCGGGACACAGCGGAACACAGCGGGACACAGCAGGGACATAGCAGTAGACACAGCGGGACACACAGCGGGCGAGAGCGGGACACAGAAGTGACACAGCAGTAGACACAGCGGGACACAGCGGGGGACACAGCGAGGACACAGCGGGACCCAGGGGGACACAGCGTTGATACAGCGGGGACACAGCGGGACACAGCGGGGTACACAGCTGGGGACACAACGGGACACAGCAGGGGACACAGCGAGGACACAGCGGAACACAGTGTGGGACGCAGCGAGGACACAGCGGGACACAGCGGGGACACAGCAGGGGACACAAAGGGACACAGTGGGGGACACAGCGGGACACAGCGGGACACAGTGGGACACAGCGGGGACAAAGCGTGAGACACAGCGGGGGACAGAGCGGAAGACAGCAGGGGACACAGCGAGGACACAGCGGGACACAGCGGGGACACAGCGGGGACTCAGCGGGGGACAAAGCGGGACACCACGGAACAAAGCGGGACACCGCGGGAAAAAGCGGTGACTGTGCGGGGACACAGCGGGACACAGCGGGGGATACAGCGGGACTCAGCGGGGGACACAGTGGAACACAGTGGGGGACAGAGCTTGGGACACAGCAAGACACAGCGGGGACCAAGCTGGACACAGCGGGATACACAGCGGGATACACAGCGGGACACAGCGGGACACAGCGGGACACAGCGGGTCCCAGCAGGGACACAGCGGGACACAGCGGGACACAGCGGGGGACACAGCGGGACACAACGGGACACAGCAGCGGACACAGCAGGACACAGCGGGGGACACAGCGGGGGACACAGTGGGACACAACTGGGAACACAGCGAGGACACAGAGAGACCCAGCGGGACACAGCATCGATATTGCGGGGACACAGCGTTACACAGTGGGTTGCACAGCTGGGGACACAAAGGGACACAATAGGGGACACAGCGGGACACAGCGGGACACCGTGGGACACTGCGGTGACAAAGCGTGAGACACAGCGGGGACAGAGCAGGAGACAGAGGGTGACACAACGAGGACAGAGCGGGACACAGTGGGGACACAGCGGAGACTCAGCGGGGGACACAGCTGGGGACAAAGCGGGACACCAAGGGACACAGTGTGACACAGCGGGACACAGTGGGGTACACAGCTGGGACACAACAGGAAACAGCGGGGGAAACAGCGGGACACAGTGGGACACAGCGGGGACAAAGCGGGGACATAGGGGGGGGACAGAGCAGGACACCACGGAACACAGCGGGACACAGCGGGAAACAGCGGTGACCCTGTGGGGACACAGCGGGACACAGCGGGGGACACAGCGGGACACAGCGGGGGACACAGCGGAACACAGTAGGGGACAGAGCGAGGACACAGCGGCACACAGCGGGGGACACAGCAAGGACACAGCGGGACACAGCGGGGGACAGAGCGGGACACAGCGGGGGACACAGCGGGACGCAGGGGGGGACACAGCGGGACACAGCGGGACACAGCGGGGACACAGCGGGACACAGCAGGTCCCAGCAGGAACACAGCGGGGGATACAGGTGAGACACAGCGAGACACAGCGGGGAACTGCGGGACACAGCGAGGGACACAGCTGTACACAGCAGGACACAGCGGGACACAGCAGGACACAGCGGGAGACACCCCGGGACACAGAAGGGGACACAGAGGGGTACACAGCGGGACACAGCGGGTTACACAGCTGGGGACATAAAGGGACACATCGGGGGACACAGCGAGGACACAGCAGAACACAGCGTGGGACACAGCGGGACACAGGGGGACACAGCGGAACACAGCGGGACACAGCAGGGACACAGCAGTAGACACAGCGAGACAAGGGGGGGACACAGCGGGACACAGCGGGACATAGCGGGGACACAGCAGGACTCAGCGGGGGACACAGCAGTTCACAGCGGGACACAGCGGGACACAGCGGGGGACACAGCAGGACACAGCGGAGGACACAGAGGGGTACACAGCGGGACACAGCGGGGAACACAGCGAGGACACAGCGGGACCCAGCGGGACACAGCGTCGATACAGTGGGGACACAGGGGGACACAGCAGGGTACACAGCTGGGGACACAAAGGGACACATCGTGGGACACAGTGAGGACACAGCGGAACACAGTGTGGGAAACAGCGAGGACACAGCGGGACACAGCAGGGACACAGCAGTAGACACAGCAGGACACAGCGGGGACACAGCGGGACACAACGGGGGACACAGGGAGGACATATCGGGACACAGCGGGGACACAGCGGGGACTCACTGGGGGACACAGCGGGGGAATAAGCGGGACACTACGGGACACAGCAGGACACAGCGGGACACAGCGGGGTCACTGCGGGAACACAGCGGGACACAGCAGGGTACACAGCGGGACACAGCGAGGACACAGCGGGGGACAAAGTGGGGATACAGCGGGACAGAGCGGGACACGGCTTTGACACAGCGGGGACACAGCAGTAGACACAGCAGGACCCAGTGGGGGACACAGCGGGACACAGCCGAGAGTCACCGGGGGACACAGCGGGGGACAAACTGTTACACCACGGGACACAGTGGGACACAGCGGGGCAAAGTGGGGACACTGCGGGACAATAACGGGACACAGCTGGGTACTCAGCGGGACACAGCAGGACAGAGCGGGGGACAGCGGGGACACACTTGGGGACAACGGGGACACAACCTAACACAGCGGGGACAAAGCGAGGACACAGCGAGGACACAGCGAGGACACAGCGGGACACAGCATGGGACAAAGCGGGAGACAGCAGGGGACACAGCGAGGACACAGAGGGGACTCAGCGGGGGACACAGCCGGGGACAAAGCAGGACACCACGGGACACAGTGTGACACAGCAGGACACAGCGGGGACACTGCGGGGACACAGCGAGACAAAGCGGGGGACACAGCACGACACAGCGGGGCACAGCAGGGGACAGAGTGGGGGACAGATAGGGGACACAGCGGGACACAGCGGGGACAGAGCTGGACACAGCGGGGTACACAGCGGGACAAGGCGAGCACACAGCTGTGACACAGCGGGACACAGCGGGACACAGCGGGGACAGAGCGGGACACAGCAGGACATAGCGGGACACAGTGGGGGACATACCGGGACACAACGTCGAACACAGCGAGGACATAGCGGGACACAACGGGGGACAGCGGGGGACACAGCGGGACACAACGTGGACACAGCAGTGGAAACAGCGGGACACAGCGGGGGACACAGCAGGACACATCGGGGGACACAGCGGGGGACACATCGGGACACAGCGGGACACACATGGGATACAAGGGGGACACATCGGGACACAGCGGGGGCCACAGCGAGGACACTTTGGGACACAGGGGGGACACAGCGGGACTCAGTGGGGGACACAGCAGTACACAGCGGGACACAGCGGGATACAGCGGGAACACAGCTGGACACAGCAGGACACAGTGGGGGACAAAGCGGGACACAGCAGGGGACACAGAGGGGTACACAGCAGGTCACAGCGGGGAACACAGCAAGGACACAACGGGACCCAGCGGGACACAGTGTCGATGCAACGGGGACATAGCGGAACACAGAGGGGTACACAGCTGGGGTCACAACGGGACACAGCGGGGGACACAATGAGGACACAGCAGAACACAGCGTCGGGACACAGCGAGGACACAGCGGGACACAGCGGGACACAGTGGGACACAGCGGGGACACAGGGAGGACACAGCGGGACACAGCTGGGGACTCAGCGGGACACAGCGGGGGACACAGGGAGGACACAGCGGGACACAGCGGGGACACAGCGGGACACAGTGGGGGACACAGCGGGGGACAAAGCGGGACACCAAGAGACACAGTGTGATACAGAGGGACACAGCAGGGTACACAGCTGGGGACACAAAGGGAAACAGCGGGGGACACAGCTGGACACATCGGGACACAGCAGGACATAGCGGGGACAAAGCGGGGGACATAGCGGGGGACAGAGAGGGACACAGCGGGGACCCAGCGGGACCCAGCGGGGAACACAACGGGACACAGCGGGACACAGCGGGGGACACAGCGAGGACACAACGTGGGACAAAGCGGGAGACAGCGGGGGACACAGCGAGGACAGAGCGGGATACAGCGGGGACACAGAAGGGACTCTGCGGCGGACACAGCGGGGGACAAAGTGGGACACCAAGGGACACAGTGTGACACAGCAGGGGACAGAGAGGGGAACACAGCGGGACACAGAGGGGAACACAGCGAGGACAAAGCGGGACACAGCGGGACACAGCAGGACACAGGGGGGACGCGGCGGTGAAACAGTGTGTCTCAGTGAGGGACACAGTGGGACACATCGGGACACAGCAGGGGACACAGCGGGGGACACAGCGAGGACACAGTGGGACAAAGCGGGAGAGAGCGGAGGACACAGCGAGGACACAGCGGGACACAGCGGGGCAACAGAGGGGACTCAGCGGGGGACACAGAAGGGGACAAATCAGGACACCACGGGACACAGTGGGACACAGCGGGACACAGCGGGGACACTGCGGGGACAAACTGGGACAAAGCGGTGGACACAACGGGACACAGCGGGACACAGCGGGGGCCACAGCCTGATACAGCAGGGGACAGAAGTGGGCACAGCGGGACACAGCGGGGACACAGCTGGACATAGCGGGGTACACAGATGGAGACAGTGGCCACACAGCGGGGAGACAGCAGGAGACAGCGGGACACAGCGGGGACAGAGCGGGACACAGCAGGAAACAGTGGGACCCAGCGGGGGACACAGCGGGACACATCGGGGGACATAGCTAGGACACAGGGGGACACAGCGGGGGACACAGCGGGGAACACAGCGAGAACACAGCGAGGACACAGTGGGACCCAGCGGGACACAGAGTCGATACAGCAAGGACACAGCGGGACACAGCGGCGTACACAGCTGGGGACACAACAGGACACAGTGGGGGACACAGCGGGACACAGCGGGGACAAAGCGTGAGACACAGGGGGGACAAAGTGGGAGACAGCGGGACACAGCGGGGGAAATAGGGGGGACACAGCGGGACTCAGCGGGGAACACAGCGGGACACATCGGGACACATCGGGACACAGCAGGGACAAAGCAGGGACACAGCTGGGGACACAGCGGGACACAGCAGGGGACACAGCGGGACACAGTGGGGGACAGAGGGGAAGACACAGAGGGACACAGAGGGGAACACAGCGAGGACACAGTGGGACCCAACGGGACACAGCATCGATACAGCGGTGACACAGCGGGACACAGTGGGGACAAAGAGGGGAAAACAGCGGGGGACAGAGCGGGACACAGCGGGGGACACAGAGAGGACACAGTGGGACACAGAGGGGACACAGCGGGACTCAGCGGGAATAAAAGCGGTGGACAAAGCAGGACACTACGGGACACAGCAGGACACAGCGGGACACAGCGAGGACTCGGCGGGGATACAGTGGGACACA
>NW_012292298.1:0-2684 GCF_000151885.1 Dipodomys ordii | reverse complement strand
ACAGCATCGAAACAATGGGGACACAGCGGGACACCACAGGGTACACAGCTGGGGACACAACGGGACACAGCCGGGGACACAGCGAAGACACTGCGGGACACTGCGGGAGACACAGCAAGGACACAGCGGGACACTGTGGAACACAGCGGAACACAGCAGGGACACAGCAGGGGACACAGCGGGGGACACAGCGGGGGACATAGCGGGACACAGCGGGACACAGCGGTGGACACAGCGGGACACAGTGTGACACAGCGGGGGACACAGTGGGACAGAGCAGGGGACAGAGCAGAGGACAAGGAGGGGCACAGCGGGACACAGCAGGGGACACAAGGTGGACACAGCGGCACACAGTGGGGGACCCAGCGAGGACACATTGGGACACAGCGGGGACACAGCGGGACTCAGCGGGGGAAACAGCAGTACACAGCGGGACACAGCGGGTCATAGTGGGGCACAGCAGGGACACAGCGGGGGACAGAGCGTCACACAGCAGGACACAGCGGGGGACAAAGTGGGACACAGCGGGGGACACAGAGGGGTACACAGCGGGACACAGCGGGGAACACAGCAAGGACACAGCGGGACATAGCGGGACACAGCGGGACACAGCGTCGATACAGCGGGGACACAGCGGGACACAGCGGGGTACACAGCTGGGGACACAACGGGACACATCGGGGGACCCAGCGAGGACCCAGCGGAACACAGCGTGGGACACAGCGAGGACACAGCGGGACACAGCAGGGACACAACAGTAGACACAGCAGGACCCAGTGGGGGACACAGCGGGACACAGCGGGGACTCACAGGGGGACACAGCGGGGGACAAACTGGGACACCACGGGACACAGTGGGACACAGCAGGACCCAGCGGGGACACTGCGGGTATATAGCGGGACACAGCGGGATACAAAGCGGGACACAGCTGGGGACACAGCGAGGACACAGCGGGTCACAGCGGGACACAGAGTGGGACAAAGCAGGAGACAGCGGGAGAAACAGCGAGGACACAGCTGGACACAGCGGGGTACACAACGGGAGACAAAGCGGGACACCACGGGACACAGTGTGACACAGCGGGACACAGCGGGGACACTGCAGGGACACAGCGGGACAAACCGGGGGACAGAGAGGGACACAGCGGGACACAGCGGGGGACACAGCGGGGGACAACAGGGGACAGAGAGGGGACACAGCAGGACACAGCGGGGAAACAGCTGGACACAGTGGGGTACACAGCGGGACACAGCGGGCACACAGTGGAGACACAGCGGGACACAGCGGGTCACAGCGAGGGACACAGCGGGACACAGCGGGGGACACAGAGGGGTAAACAGCGAGACACAGCGGGGAACACAGCGAGGACACAGCAAGATCCAGCGGGACACCGCGTCGATACAGCGGGGACACAGCGGGACACAGCGGGGTACAGTGGGGACACAGCAGGGACACAGCAGGGACACAGCGGGGGACATAGTGGGACACAATGGGACACTGCGGGGGACACAGCAGGACACAGCGGAGGACACATTGAGGACCCAGCGGAACACAGCGTGGGACACAGCGAGGACACAGCGGGACATAGCGGGGACACACAGGGAAACTGAGGGTCACAGCAGGGACACAGCGTGACACATCGGGACACAGCAGAACACAGCGGGGGACACAGCGGGACACAGCGTTGATACAGCGTGGACACAGCATTACACAGCGGGTTACACAGCTGGGGACACAAAGGGACACAGTGGGGGACACAGCGGGACACAGCGGGACACAGCGGGGACAAAGCATGAGACACAGCGGGGGACAGAGCGGGAGACAGCGGGGGACACAGCGAGGACACAGCGGGACACAGCGGGATACAGCGGGTGACACAGCGGGAAACAGTGGTGACCCTGCGGGGACACAGCGGGGGACACAACGGGACACAGCGGGACACAGCGTCTATGCAGCGGGGACATAGCAGGACACAGTGGGGTACACAGCTGGGGTCACAACGGGACACACCAGGGGACACAGCGAGGACACAGTGGAACACAGCGTGGGACACAGCGAGGACACAGCGGGACAGAGCGGGACACAGCGGGGACACAGGGAGGACACAGCGGGACACAGCGGGGGACACAGTGGGACACAGCGGGACAGAGCGGGGACACTGCGGGGACACAGCGAGACACAGCGATACACAGCGTGGGCAATGCGGGGACATAGCCGGACACAGCGGGGTACACAGCGGGACACAGCGGGACACAGCAGGGGACACAGCGGGGACAGAGCAGGGACACAGCGAGACACAGCGGGACACAGCGTGGACAATGTGGGAACATAGCGGGACACAGCGGGGTACACAGCGTGACACAGTGGGACACAGCAGGGGACACAGCGGGGACACAGCGGGACACAGCGGGGGACATAGCGAGGACACAGCGGGACACCGCGGGACACAGCAGGACACAGCGTCGATACAGCGGGGACACAGCAAGACACAGCGGGATACACAGCTGGGGACACAACGGGACACATCGGCGGACACAGCGAGGACACAGCGGGACACAGCGTGTGACACAGCGAGGACACAGCGGGACACAGCGGGACACAGCGGGACACAGCGGGACACAGCGGGACACAGAGTGGGACACAGATGGGTACACAGCGGGACACAGCAGAGAACACAGCGAGGA
>NW_012292297.1:0-3146 GCF_000151885.1 Dipodomys ordii | reverse complement strand
GAGGACCCAGCGGAACACAGCGTGGGACACAGCGAGGACACAGCGGGGTACACAGCGGGACACAGTGGGACACAGCAGGGGACACAGCGGGGACACAGCGGGACACAGCGGGGGACACAGCGGAACACAGCGGGGGACACAGCGGGACACAGAGCGGGATACAGAGGGGTACACAGCGGGACACAGCGGGGAACACAGCGAGGACACAGCGGGACACAGCGGGACACAACGTAGATAAAGCAGGGACACAGCAGGAAACAGCGGGGTACACAGCTGGGGACACAACGGGACACATCGGGGGATACAGCGAGGACCCTGCGGAACACAGCGTGGGACACAGCGAGGACACAGCGGGACACAGCGGGACACAGCGGGGACACAGCAGTAGACACACCGGGACCCAGTGGGGGACACAGCGGGACACAGCGGGGACTCACGGGGGTCATAGCGGGGGACAAACTGGGACACCATGGGACACAGTGGAAGACAGCAGGACACAGCAGGGACACTGCAGGTACATAGCGGGACACAGCGGGATACACAGCGGGACACAGCAGGGGACACAACGGGGACACAGCGGGACACAGTGGGGGACACAGCGAGGACACAGCGGGTCACAGCGGGACACAGCGTGGGACAAAGCAGGAGACACTGGGGGACACAGCGAGGACACAGCTGGACACAGCGGGGACACAGAGGGTTACACAGTGGGACACAGCGGGAAACACAGCGAGGACACAGCGGGGACACTGCAGGGACACAGCGGGACAAACCCGCGGACAGAGGGGGACACAGCGGGACACAGCGGGGGACACAGCGGAGGACAGCAGGGGAGAGAGAGGGGACACAGCAGGACATAGCGGGGACACAGCTGGACACAGCGGGGTACACAGCGGGACACAGCGGGCACACAGTTGGGACACAGCGGGACACAGTGGGACACAGCGGTGACAGAGCAGGACAGAGCATGACACAGCGAGGACACATTGGGACACAGCGGGGACACAGCGGAACTCAGCGGGGGACACAGCAGTACACAGCGGGACACAGTGGGACACACCGGGGACACAGCAGGGACACAGCGGGGGACACATTGGGACACAGCGGGTCACAGCGAGGGACAAAGCGGGACACAGCGGGGGACACAGAAGGGTACACAGCGAGACACAGCGGGGAACACAGCGAGGACACAGCAAGATCCAGCGCGACACAGCGTCGATACATCGTTGACCCAGCGGGACACAGCGGGGTACACAGCTGCGGACACAGCGGAACACAGCAGGGGACACAGAGAGGACACAGCGGAAAACAGCGTGGGACATAGCGAGGACACAGCAGGACACAGCGGGACACAGTGGTGACACAGCAGGGACACAGCAGGGACACAGCGGGGGACACAGTGGGACACAATGGGACACAGCGGGGGACACAGCAGGACACAGTGGAGGACACAATGAGGACCCAGCGGAACACAGCGTGGGACACAGCAAGAACACAGCGGGACACAGCGGGGACACACCGGGACACTGAGGGTCACAGCAGGGACCCAGCGCGACACATCGGGACACAGCAGGACACAGCAGGGGACACAGCGGGACACAGCGTTGATACAGCGTGGACACAGCGTTACACAGCTGGTTACACAGCTGGGGACACAAAGGGACACAGTGGGGGACACAGCGGGACACAGCGGGACACAGTGGGACACAGACGGGACAAAACGTGAGACACAGCGGGGGACAGAGCGGGAGACAGCGGGGACACAGCGAGGACACAGCGAGACACAGCGGGGACACAGCGGGGACTCAGCGGCGGACACAGCGGGGGACAATGCGGGACACCACGGAACACAGCGGGACACAGCGGGAAACAGCTGTGACCCTGCGGGGACACAGCGGGGGACACAGCGGGAAACAGCGGGACACAGCTGGACACAGTGTCGATGCATCGGGGACATAGCCGGACACAGCGGGGTACACAGCTGGGGTCACAACGGGACACAGGGGGGGACACAGCGAGGACACAGCGGAACACAGCGTGGGACACAGCGAGGACACAGCGGGACACAGCGGGACACAGCGGGGACACAGGAAGGACACAGAGGGACACAGCTGGGGACACAGCGGGACACAGCGGGAACACAGCGGGGACTCACCGGGGAACACAGCGGGAGAAAAAGCGGGACACCAAGGGACACAGTGTGACACAGCGGGACACAGCAGGGAACACAGCTGGGGACACAACGGGCAACAGCGGGGGACACAGCGGGACACAGTGGGACACAGCAGGGACAAAGCGGGAGAAAGAGCGGGGGACAGAGCGGGACACAAAGGGGACACAGCGGAAACCAGCGGGGAAACAGCGGGGACTCAGGGGGGGACACAGAGGGACAAAGGTGGTCACAGTTGGACACAGCCGGGACACAGCAGGGACACAGCGGAGGACACAGCCGGACACAGTGGGACACAGCGGGGACACAGCGGGACACAGCGGGACACAGCGGGGGACACAGCGGGGACACAGCGGGACACAGCGGGGGACACAGCGAGGACACAGCGGGTCACAGCGGGACACAGCAAGGGACAAAGCAGGAGACAGCGGGGGACACAGCGAGGACACAGCTGGACACAGCGGGGTACACAGTAGGACACAGCGGGGGACACAGAGGGTCACACAGTGGGAAACAGCGGGAAACACAGCGAGGACACAGCGGGGACACAGCGCGGGACACTGCGGGACACAGCTGGGGACACAGCGGGGGACAGAGCGGGACACAGTGGGGAACACAGCGAGGACCCAACGGGACCCAGCAGGACATAGCGTCGATACAGCGGGGGACACAGCGGGACACAGAGGGACATAGCGGAGGACAGTGCAGAACACAGCGAGGGACACAGGGAGGACACAGCGGGACACAGCGGGGACACAGCGGGGGCTCAGCGGGGGACAGAGCGGGTCAAAGCGGGACACCACGGAACAGAGCGGGACACAGCGGAACAGAGCGGGGACACTGCGGGGACACAGCGGGGACACAGCGAGACACAGCGGGACACAGAGGGACACAGCGGGGACACAGCTGGACACAGCGGGGTACACAGCGGGAAACAGTGGGCACACAGTGGGGACATAGCAGGACACAGCATGAT